>NC_092105.1:13133344-13263344 GCF_045679555.1 Salvelinus alpinus | reverse complement strand
CTAGCCTCAGTGCAGTGGGCAGCTGGGAGGAGGTGCTCTTGTTCTCCATGGACTTTACAGTATCCCAGAACTTTTTGGAGTTAGAGCTACAGGATGCAAATTTCTGCTTGAAAAAGCTGGCCTTTGCTTTCCTGACTGACTGCGTGTATTGGTTCCTGACTTCCCTGAACAGTTGCATATCGCGGGGGCTCTTCGATGCTATTGCAGTTCGCCACAGGATGTTTTTGTGCTGGTCGAGGGCAGTCAGGTCTGGAGTGAACCAAGGGCTATATCTGTTCTTGGTTCTGCATTTTTTGAACGGAGCATGCTTGTCTAATATGGTGAGGAAGTAACATTTAAAGAATGACCAGGCATCCTCAACTGACGGGATGAGGTCAATATCCTTCCAGGGTACCCGGGCCAGGTCGATTAGAAAGGCCTGCTCGCAGAAGTGTTTTAGGGAGCGTTTGACAGTGATGAGGGGTGGTCGTTTGACCGCGGACCCGTGGCGGATACAGGCAATGAGGCAGTGATCGCTGAGATCTTGATTGAAGACAGCAGAGGTGTATTTGGAGGGCAGGTTGGTCAGGATAATGTCTATTAGGGTGCCCATGTTTACGGATTTAGGGTTGTACCTGGTGGGTTCCTTGATGATTTGTGTGAGATTGAGGGCATCAAGCTTGGATTGTAGGACTGCCGGGGTGTTAAGCATATCCCAGTTTAGGTCACCTAACAGAACAAACTCTGAAGCTAGATGGGGAGCGATCAATTCACAGATGGTGTCCAGGGCACAGCTGGGAGCTGAGGGGGGTCGGTAGCAGGCGGCAACAGTGAGGGACTTATTTCTGGAGAGATTAATTTTTAAAATTAGAAGTTCGAACTGTTTGGGCATAGACCTGGAAAGTATGACAGAACTTTGCAGGCTATCTCTGCAGTAGATTGCAACTCCTCCCCCTTTGGCAGTTCTATCTTGACGGAAAGTGTTATAGTTGGGTATGGAAATCTCAGAATTTTTGGTGGCCTTCCTAAGCCAGGATTCGGACACGGCAAGGACATCAGGGTTGGCAGAGTGTGCTAAAGCGGTGAGTAAGGCAAACTTAGGGAGGAGGCTTCTGATGTTGACATGCATGAGGCCAAGACTTTTTCGATCACAGAAGTCAACAAATGAGGGTGACTGGGGACATGCAGGGCCTGGGTTTACCTCCACATCACCCGAGGAACAGAGGAGTAGTAGGATGAGGGTGCGGCTAAAGGCTATCAAAACTGGTCGCCTAGAGCGTTGGGGACAAAGAATAAAAGGAGCAGATTTATGGGCGTGGTAGAATAGATTCTGGGCATAATGTGCAGACAGGGGTATGGTGGGGCGCGGGTACAGCGGAGGCAAGCCCAGGCACTGGGTGATGATAAGAGAGGTTGTATCTCTGGACATGCTGGTCTCAATGGGTGAGGTCACCGCATGTGTGGGGGGTGGGACAAAGGAGGTATCAGAGGTACGGAGAGTGGAACTACAGGGTCCATTGCAAACCAAAACAATGATAATGATAACTAGCCTGAACAACAGTATGCAAGGCATATTGATATTTGAGAGAGACATACAATAAGGCATAAAGTGATTGCAGGTCTTGATTGGGAGAGCTAGCTAAAACAACAGGTAAGATAACAGCAGCAATAACAGGGTGCTAGTCTAACACAGCAACAACAGGTAAAAATGGCAACGACTAGGCAGAGAGGGTCGGATTAACTACACACAGATCCTGAGTTAAAGCACAGAGCCGACAGATAAAACACAAATAAACAGAATGGAGTACCGTGAATTAATGGACAGTCAAGCATGCATCAGCTATGTAGCCAAGTGATCATAGTGTCCAGGGGGCAGCCGTAGATGGAGCAGGGAGGCCTCCACTAAGCTAGCACGCGGCGTTTAAAGTTAGTAGCCCGGGGGGTGGTCTGCTCAGACGGAGGGGGTCTGCTCAGACGTGGTCGTGTCGACAGAGAGTCCAAGCCGGATGGCGAAAGAGAGGTTGTGAATTGTAGAATTGTGTTTGCTAACTGGTGCTAGCTTCGTGGCAGTGGCGCTAGCTGCGCTAGCTGCAAGCTAGCTGTGAGGATCAGAAGTAGTGGCTCAGGGATTACGGCAGGAATCCGGCGTTGTTGTCGAGAGACAGTCCGATGCTGGTAAATCGGTGAGTAATATCCAGGCTAATAACAGGGCTGGTGTCTGTGCAGAAGGTAAAAGCTACTAGCAGCGGCAAAAAAATGGCTAAATTAGCTTGTAGCTGATTTAGACCAGTTGTGATGGATTGGCTGGGCTCTGTGTCGGCAAAAAAAAGGTCCAGTCCAATTGGCAAAAGAGGTATTGTAGCCCAAGAATTCGCTGGTAGACCTCTTCGGCTAGCCGGCAGATGGGCCTAGCTCGAGGCTAGCTCAAGGCTAACTGGTGCTTGCTTCGGGACAGAGGTGTTAGCCAGTAGTAGCCACTCGGTTGCAGCTAGCTAGCTGTGATGATACGGTGTAATTGTCCAGAGCTTGCGTCAGGAATCCGGTGATGTGGTAGAGAAAAAGCAGTCCTATATGCTCTGGGTTGATATCGCGCTTGCAGACTGGCAGGTATTGGCCCGGTATTGAAGCTGGCTGTGTCCGAGTTAAGGGTGAAGACCGCAGCAGTGGCTAACTGACTACTAGCTAGTAGCTAGTTATCTGGCTAGCTTCTGATTGGGGTTACGGTTCTAAAGTATAAAAAAATAGCAGGTCCGTACCACATTGGGTGAGGCGGAATGTAGGAATGTATATTCAGTTCCTAGATGGAAAGTGAAATTAAAATATATACGAAATGTATACGAAAAATACGAAGACTATTTACACGGGACAAGACAAGACAAAGACACGTCCGACTGCACGCCATCTTGGATTTGCATGAGTCACAGTTAGGATTAGGGCGCACCAGTTCTGTAGTGAAATAAGTCACAGTTAGGATTAGGGCACACCAGTTCTGTAGTGAAATAAGTCACAGTTAGGATTAGGGCACACCAGTTCTGTAGTGAAATAAGTCACAGTTAGGATTAGGGCGCACCAGTTCTGTAGTGAAATAAGTCACAGTTAGGATTAGGGCGCACCAGTTCTGTAGTGAAATAAGTCACAGTTAGGATTAGGGCGCACCAGTTCTGTAGTGAAATAAGTCACAGTTAGGATTAGGGCGCACCAGTTCTGTAGTGAAATAAGTCACAGTTAGGATTAGGGCGCACCAGTTCTGTAGTGAAATAAGTCACAGTTAGGATTAGGGCACACCAGTTCTGTAGTGAAATAAGTCACAGTTAGGATTAGGGCACACCAGTTCTGTAGTGAAATAAGTCACAGTTAGGATTAGGGCGCACCAGTTCTGTAGTGAAATAAGTCACAGTTAGGATTAGGGCACACCAGTTCTGTAGTGAAATAAGTCACAGTTAGGATTAGGGCGCACCAGTTCTGTAGTGAAATATGTCACAGTTAGGATTAGGGCGCACCAGTTCTGTAGTGAAATAAGTCACAGTTAGGATTAGGGCGCACCAGTTCTGTAGTGAAATAAGTCACAGTTAGGATTAGGGCGCACCAGTTCTGTAGTGAAATAAGTCACAGTTAGGATTAGGGCGCACCAGTTCTGTAGTGAAATAAGTCACAGTTAGGATTAGGGCGCACCAGTTCTGTAGTGAAATATATATATATATATATATATATATATATTTATTTTTTTCACCTTTATTTAACCAGGTAGGCTAGTTGAGAACAAGTTCTCATTTGCAACTGCGACCTGGCCAAGATAAAGCATAGCAGTGTGAACAGACAACACAGAGTTACACATGGAGTAAACAATAAACAAGTCAATAACATGGTAGAAAAAAAAGAGAATCTATATACAATGTGTGCAAAAGGCATGAGGTAGGCAATAAATCGAATAATTACAATTTAGCAGATTAACACTGGAGTGATAAATCATCAGATGATCATGTGCAAGAAGAGATACTGGTGTGCAAAAGAGCAGAAAAGTAAATAAATAAAAGCAGTATGGGGGGTGAGGTAGGTAAATTGGGTGGGTAGTTTACAGATGGACTATGTACAGCTGCAGCGATCGGTTAGCTGCTCGGATAGCAGATTTTTAAAGTTGTTGAGGGAGATAAAAGTCTCCAACTTCAGAGATTTTTGCAATTCGTTCCAGTCGCAGGCAGCAGAGAACTGGAAGGAAAGGCGTCCAAATGAGGTTTTGGCTTTAGGGATGATCAGTGAGATACACCTGCTGGAGCGCGTGCTGCGGGTGGGTGTAGCCATCGTGACCAGTGAACTGAGATAAGGCGGCACTTTACCTAGCATAGCCTTGTAGATGACCTGGAGCCAGTGGGTCTGACGACGAACATGTAGCGAGGGCCAGCCGACTAGGGCATACAGGTCGCAGTGGTGGGTCGTATAAGGTGCTTTAGTAACAAAACGAATGGCACTGTGATAAACTGCATCCAGTTTGCTGAGTAGAGTATTGGAAGCTATTTTGTAGATGACATCGCCGAAGTCGAGGATCGGTAGGATAGTCAGTTTTACTAGGGTAAGTTTGGCGGCGTGAGTGAAGGAGGCTATGTTGCGGAATAGAAAGCCGATTCTTGATTTGATTTTGGATTGGAGATGTTTGATATGAGTCTGGAAGGAGAGTTTGCAGTCTAGCCAGACACCTAGGTACTTATAGATGTCCACATATTCTAGGTCGGAACCGTCCAGGGTGGTGATGCTAGTCGGGCGTGCGGGTGCAGGCAGCGAACGGTTGAAAAGCATGCATTTGGTTTTACTAGCGTTTAAGAGCAGTTGGAGGCCACGGAAGGAGTGTTGTATGGCATTGAAGCTCGTTTGGAGGTTAGATAGCACAGTGTCCAAGGAAGGGCCGGAAGTATATAGAATGGTGTCGTCTGCGTAGAGGTGGATCAGGGAATCGCCCGCAGCAAGAGCAACATCATTGATGTATACAGAGAAAAGAGTCGGCCCGAGAATTGAACCCTGTGGTACCCCCATAGAGACTGCCAGAGGACCGGACAACATGCCCTCCGATTTGACACACTGAACTCTGTCTGCAAAGTAGTTGGTGAACCAGGCAAGGCAGTCATTAGAAAAACCGAGGCTACTGAGTCTGCCGATAAGAATATGGTGATTGACAGAGTCGAAAGCCTTGGCCAGGTCGATGAAGACGGCTGCACAGTAATGTCTTTTATCGATGGCGGTTATGATATCGTTTAGTACCTTGAGCGTGGCTGAGGTGCACCCGTGACCGGCTCGGAAACCGGATTGCACAGCGGAGAAGGTACGGTGGGATTCGAGATGGTCAGTGATCTGTTTGTTGACTTGGCTTTCGAAGACCTTAGATAGGCAGGGCAGGATGGATATAGGTCTGTAACAGTTTGGGTCCAGGGTGTCTCCCCCTTTGAAGAGGGGGATGACCGCGGCAGCTTTCCAATCCTTGGGGATCTCAGATGATACGAAGGAGAGGTTGAACAGGCTGGTAATAGGGGGTGCGACAATGGCGGCGGACAGTTTCAGAAATAGGGGGTCCAGATTGTCAAGCCCAGCTGATTTGTATGGGTCCAGGTTTTCCAGCTCTTTCAGAACATCTGCTATCTGGATTTGGGTAAAGGAGAAGCTGGGGAGGCTTGGGCGAGTAGCAGCGGGGGGGGGCGGGGCTGTTGGCCAAGGTTGGAGTCGCCAGGAGGAAGGCATGGCCAGCCATTGAGAAATGCTTGTTGAAGTCTTCGATTATCACGGATTTATCGGTGGTGACCGTGTTACCTAGCCTCAGTGCAGTGGGCAGCTGGGAGGAGGTGCTCTTGTTCTCCATGGACTTTACAGTATCCCAGAACTTTTTGGAGTTAGAGCTACAGGATGCAAATTTCTGCTTGAAAAAGCTGGCCTTTGCTTTCCTGACTGACTGCGTGTATTGGTTCCTGACTTCCCTGAACAGTTGCATATCGCGGGGGCTCTTCGATGCTATTGCAGTTCGCCACAGGATGTTTTTGTGCTGGTCGAGGGCAGTCAGGTCTGGAGTGAACCAAGGGCTATATCTGTTCTTGGTTCTGCATTTTTTGAACGGAGCATGCTTGTCTAATATGGTGAGGAAGTAACATTTAAAGAATGACCAGGCATCCTCAACTGACGGGATGAGGTCAATATCCTTCCAGGGTACCCGGGCCAGGTCGATTAGAAAGGCCTGCTCGCAGAAGTGTTTTAGGGAGCGTTTGACAGTGATGAGGGGTGGTCGTTTGACCGCGGACCCGTGGCGGATACAGGCAATGAGGCAGTGATCGCTGAGATCTTGATTGAAGACAGCAGAGGTGTATTTGGAGGGCAGGTTGGTCAGGATAATGTCTATTAGGGTGCCCATGTTTACGGATTTAGGGTTGTACCTGGTGGGTTCCTTGATGATTTGTGTGAGATTGAGGGCATCAAGCTTGGATTGTAGGACTGCCGGGGTGTTAAGCATATCCCAGTTTAGGTCACCTAACAGAACAAACTCTGAAGCTAGATGGGGAGCGATCAATTCACAGATGGTGTCCAGGGCACAGCTGGGAGCTGAGGGGGGTCGGTAGCAGGCGGCAACAGTGAGGGACTTATTTCTGGAGAGATTAATTTTTAAAATTAGAAGTTCGAACTGTTTGGGCATAGACCTGGAAAGTATGACAGAACTTTGCAGGCTATCTCTGCAGTAGATTGCAACTCCTCCCCCTTTGGCAGTTCTATCTTGACGGAAAGTGTTATAGTTGGGTATGGAAATCTCAGAATTTTTGGTGGCCTTCCTAAGCCAGGATTCGGACACGGCAAGGACATCAGGGTTGGCAGAGTGTGCTAAAGCGGTGAGTAAGGCAAACTTAGGGAGGAGGCTTCTGATGTTGACATGCATGAGGCCAAGACTTTTTCGATCACAGAAGTCAACAAATGAGGGTGACTGGGGACATGCAGGGCCTGGGTTTACCTCCACATCACCCGAGGAACAGAGGAGTAGTAGGATGAGGGTGCGGCTAAAGGCTATCAAAACTGGTCGCCTAGAGCGTTGGGGACAAAGAATAAAAGGAGCAGATTTATGGGCGTGGTAGAATAGATTCTGGGCATAATGTGCAGACAGGGGTATGGTGGGGCGCGGGTACAGCGGAGGCAAGCCCAGGCACTGGGTGATGATAAGAGAGGTTGTATCTCTGGACATGCTGGTCTCAATGGGTGAGGTCACCGCATGTGTGGGGGGTGGGACAAAGGAGGTATCAGAGGTACGGAGAGTGGAACTACAGGGTCCATTGCAAACCAAAACAATGATAATGATAACTAGCCTGAACAACAGTATGCAAGGCATATTGATATTTGAGAGAGACATACAATAAGGCATAAAGTGATTGCAGGTCTTGATTGGGAGAGCTAGCTAAAACAACAGGTAAGATAACAGCAGCAATAACAGGGTGCTAGTCTAACACAGCAACAACAGGTAAAAATGGCAACGACTAGGCAGAGAGGGTCGGATTAACTACACACAGATCCTGAGTTAAAGCACAGAGCCGACAGATAAAACACAAATAAACAGAATGGAGTACCGTGAATTAATGGACAGTCAAGCATGCATCAGCTATGTAGCCAAGTGATCATAGTGTCCAGGGGGCAGCCGTAGATGGAGCAGGGAGGCCTCCACTAAGCTAGCACGCGGCGTTTAAAGTTAGTAGCCCGGGGGGTGGTCTGCTCAGACGGAGGGGGTCTGCTCAGACGTGGTCGTGTCGACAGAGAGTCCAAGCCGGATGGCGAAAGAGAGGTTGTGAATTGTAGAATTGTGTTTGCTAACTGGTGCTAGCTTCGTGGCAGTGGCGCTAGCTGCGCTAGCTGCAAGCTAGCTGTGAGGATCAGAAGTAGTGGCTCAGGGATTACGGCAGGAATCCGGCGTTGTTGTCGAGAGACAGTCCGATGCTGGTAAATTGGTGAGTAATATCCAGGCTAATAACAGGGCTGGTGTCTGTGCAGAAGGTAAAAGCTACTAGCAGCGGCAAAAAAATGGCTAAATTAGCTTGTAGCTGATTTAGACCAGTTGTGATGGATTGGCAGGGCTCTGTGTCGGCAAAAAAAAGGTCCAGTCCAATTGGCAAAAGAGGTATTGTAGCCCAAGAATTCGCTGGTAGACCTCTTCGGCTAGCCGGCAGATGGGCCTAGCTCGAGGCTAGCTCAAGGCTAACTGGTGCTTGCTTCGGGACAGAGGTGTTAGCCAGTAGTAGCCACTCGGTTGCAGCTAGCTAGCTGTGATGATACGGTGTAATTGTCCAGAGCTTGCGTCAGGAATCCGGTGATGTGGTAGAGAAAAAGCAGTCCTATATGCTCTGGGTTGATATCGCGCTTGCAGACTGGCAGGTATTGGCCCGGTATTGAAGCTGGCTGTGTCCGAGTTAAGGGTGAAGACCGCAGCAGTGGCTAACTGACTACTAGCTAGTAGCTAGTTATCTGGCTAGCTTCTGATTGGGGTTACGGTTCTAAAGTATAAAAAAATAGCAGGTCCGTACCACATTGGGTGAGGCGGAATGTAGGAATGTATATTCAGTTCCTAGATGGAAAGTGAAATTAAAATATATACGAAATGTATACGAAAAATACGAAGACTATTTACACGGGACAAGACAAGACAAAGACACGTCCGACTGCACGCCATCTTGGATTTGCATGAGTCACAGTTAGGATTAGGGCGCACCAGTTCTGTAGTGAAATAAGTCACAGTTAGGATTAGGGCACACCAGTTCTGTAGTGAAATAAGTCACAGTTAGGATTAGGGCACACCAGTTCTGTAGTGAAATAAGTCACAGTTAGGATTAGGGCGCACCAGTTCTGTAGTGAAATAAGTCACAGTTAGGATTAGGGCGCACCAGTTCTGTAGTGAAATAAGTCACAGTTAGGATTAGGGCGCACCAGTTCTGTAGTGAAATAAGTCACAGTTAGGATTAGGGCGCACCAGTTCTGTAGTGAAATAAGTCACAGTTAGGATTAGGGCACACCAGTTCTGTAGTGAAATAAGTCACAGTTAGGATTAGGGCACACCAGTTCTGTAGTGAAATAAGTCACAGTTAGGATTAGGGCGCACCAGTTCTGTAGTGAAATAAGTCACAGTTAGGATTAGGGCACACCAGTTCTGTAGTGAAATAAGTCACAGTTAGGATTAGGGCGCACCAGTTCTGTAGTGAAATATGTCACAGTTAGGATTAGGGCGCACCAGTTCTGTAGTGAAATAAGTCACAGTTAGGATTAGGGCACACCAGTTCTGTAGTGAAATAAGTCACAGTTAGGATTAGGGCGCACCAGTTCTGTAGTGAAATAAGTCACAGTTAGGATTAGGGCGCACCAGTTCTGTAGTGAAATAAGTCACAGTTAGGATTAGGGCACACCAGTTCTGTAGTGAAATAAGTCACAGTTAGGATTAGGGCGCACCAGTTCTGTAGTGAAATAAGTCACAGTTAGGATTAGGGCGCACCAGTTCTGTAGTGAAATAAATCACAGTTAGGATTAGGGCGCACCAGTTCTGTAGTGAAATAAGTCACAGTTAGGATTAGGGCGCACCAGTTCTGTAGTGAAATAAGTCACAGTTAGGATTAGGGCGCACCAGTTCTGTAGTGAAATAAGTCACAGTTAGGATTAGGGCGCACCAGTTCTGTAGTGAAATAAGTCACAGTTAGGATTAGGGCGCACCAGTTCTGTAGTGAAATAAGTCACAGTTAGGATTAGGGCGCACCAGTTCTGTAGTGAAATAAATCACAGTTAGGATTAGGGCGCACCAGTTCTGTAGTGAAATAAGTCACAGTTAGGATTAGGGCGCACCAGTTCTGTAGTGAAATAAGTCACAGTTAGGATTAGGGCACACCAGTTCTGTAGTGAAATAAGTCACAGTTAGGATTAGGGCGCACCAGTTCTGTAGTGAAATAAGTCACAGTTAGGATTAGGGCGCACCAGTTCTGTAGTGAAATAAGTCACTTTGGTATTAAAAAATATAGTGCTTTGGGTCAATGTGCTTCTGGTGGGAAGTTTACTACCAGTATAATATTATTGGTACGTGGTACCCGTATGTCTCCTGTGTGTGAGATATGAGGCTGATTGGGGAACAGAACCACACGTTGATATGGGAGCACAGCAGTGTGGATACAGAGGACTGTTGATATGGGAACACAGCAGAGTTGATACAGGGGACTGTTGATTTGGCCAAGTTCTGGCCTGGTTTAGATCTTATCTGTCGGAAAGATATCAGTTTGTCTCTGTGAATGGTTTGTCATCTGACAAATCAACTGTACATTTGCTGTTCCTCAAGGTTCCGTTTTAGGACCACTATTGTTTTCACTATATATTTTACCTCTTGGGGATGTCATTCGAAAACATAATGTTAACTTTCACTGCTATGCGGATGACACACAGCTGTACATTTCAATGAAACATGGCGAAGCCCCAAAATTGCCCTCGCTAGAAGCCTGTGTTTCAGACATAAGGAAGTGGATGGCTGAAAACGTTCGGACAAAACAGAGATGCTTGTTCTAGGTCCCAAGAAACAAAGAGATCTTCTGTTGAATCTGACAATTAATCTTGATGGTTGTAGAGTCGTCTCAAATAAACTGTGAAGGACCTCGGCGTTACTCTGGACCCTGATCTCTCTTTTGACGAACATATCAAGACTGTTTCAAGGACAGCTTTTTTCCATCTACGTAACATTGCAAAAATCCTAAACTTTTTGTCCAAAAATGATGCCGAAAAATTAATCCATGCTTTTGTTAGTTCTAGGTTAGACTACTGCAATGCTCTACTTTCCGGCTACCCGGATAAAGCACTAAATAAACTTCAGTTAGTGCTAAATACGGCTGCTAGAATCCTGACTAGAACCAACAAATTTGATCATATTACTCCAGTGCTAGCTTCCCTACACTGGCTTCATGTTAAGGCAAGGGCTGATTTCAAGGTTTTACTGCTAACCTACAAAGCATTACATGGGCTTGCTCCTACCTATCTTTCCGATACACGTACGCTACGGTCACAAGACGCAGGCCTCCTAATTGTCCCTAGAATTTCTTAGCAAACAGCTGGAGGCAGGGCTTTCTCCTATAGATCTCCATTTTATGGAATGGTCTGCCTACCCATGTGAGAGACGCAGACTCGGTCTCAACTTTTCAGTCTTTACTGAAGACTCATCACTTCAGTGGGTCATATGATTGAGTGTAGTCTGGCCCAGGAGTGTGAAGGTGAATGGAAAGGCTCTGGAGCAACGAACCGCCCTTGCTGTCTCTGCCTGGCCGGTTCCCCTCTCCCCACTGGGATTCTCTGCCTCTAACCCTATTACAGGGGCTGAGTCACTGGCTTACTTGTGCTCTTTCATGCCGTCCCTAAGAGGGGTGCATTACTTGAGTGGGTTGAGTCACTGACGTGATCTTCCTGTCTGGGTTGGCGCCCCCCCTTGGGTTGTGCCGTGGCGGAGATCTTTGTTGGCTATACTCGGCCTTGTCTCAGGATGGTAAGTTGGTGGTTGAAGGTATCCCTCTAGTGGTGTGGGGGCTGTGCTTTGGCAAAGTGGGTGGGGTTATATCCTTCCTGTTTGGCCCTGTCCGGGGGTATCATCAGATGGGGCCCCAGTGTCTCCTGACCCCTCCTGTCTCAGCCTCCAGTATTTATGCTGCAGTAGTTTATGTGTCGGGGGGCTAGGGTCAGTTTGTTATATCTGGAGTACTTCTCCTGTCTTATCCGGTGTCCTGTGTGAATATAAGTATGCTCTCTCTAATTATCTCTTTCTTTCTCTCTCGGAGGAGGACCTGAGCCCTAGGACCATGCCTCAGGACTACCTGGCATGATGTCTCCTTGCTGTCCCCAGTGATACAGAGGACTGTTGATATGGGAGCTCAGCAGAGTTGATACAGAGGACTGTTGATATGGGAGCTCAGCAGAGTTGATACAGAGGACTGTTGATATGGGAGCACAGAATAGTTGATACAGAGGACTGTTGATATGGGAGCACAGCAGAGTTGATACAGAGGACTGTTGATATGGGAGCACAGCAGAGTTGATACAGAGGACTGTTGATATGGGAGCTCAGCAGAGTTGATACAGAGGACTGTTGATATGGGAGCTCAGCATAGTTGATACAGATGACTGTTGATATGGGAGCTCAGCATAGTTGATACAGAGGACTGTTGATATGGGAGCACAGCAGAGTTGATACAGAGGACTGTTGATATGGGAGCTCAGCAGAGTTGATACAGAGGACTGTTGATATGGGAGCACAGCATAGTTGATACAGAGGACTGTTGATATGGGAGCACAGCAGAGTTGATACAGAGGACTGTTGATATGGGAGCACAGCAGAGTTGATACAGAGGACTGTTGATATGGGAGCTCAGCAGAGTTGATACAGAGGACTGTTGATATGGGAGCTCAGCATAGTTGATACAGATGACTGTTGATATGGGAGCTCAGCAGAGTTGATACAGAGGACTGTTGATACGGGAGCACAGCAGAGTTGATACAGAGGACTGTTGATATGGGAGCTCAGCAGAGTTGATACAGAGGACTGTTGATATGGGAGCACAGCAGAGTTGATACAGAGGACTGTTGATATGGGAGCACTGCAGAGTTGATACAGAGGACTGTTGATATGGGAGCTCAGCAGAGTTGATACAGAGGACTGTTGATATGGGAGCACAGCAGAGTTGATACAGAGGACTGTTGATATGGGAGCACAGCAGAGTTGATACAAAGGACTGTTGATATGGGAGCACAGCAGAGTTGATACAGAGGACTGTTGATATGGGAGCTCAGCAGAGTTGATACAGAGGACTGTTGATATGGGAGCTCAGCATAGTTGATACAGATGACTGTTGATATGGGAGCTCAGCATAGTTGATACAGAGGACTGTTGATATGGGAGCACAGCAGAGTTGATACAGAGGACTGTTGATATGGGAGCTCAGCAGAGTTGATACAGAGGACTGTTGATATGGGAGCACAGCATAGTTGATACAGAGGACTGTTGATATGGGAGCACAGCAGAGTTGATACAGAGGACTGTTGATATGGGAGCACAGCAGAGTTGATACAGAGGACTGTTGATATGGGAGCTCAGCAGAGTTGATACAGAGGACTGTTGATATGGGAGCTCAGCATAGTTGATACAGATGACTGTTGATATGGGAGCTCAGCAGAGTTGATACAGAGGACTGTTGATATGGGAGCACAGCAGAGTTGATACAGAGGACTGTTGATATGGGAGCTCAGCAGAGTTGATACAGAGGACTGTTGATATGGGAGCACAGCAGAGTTGATACAGAGGACTGTTGATATGGGAGCACTGCAGAGTTGATACAGAGGACTGTTGATATGGGAGCTCAGCAGAGTTGATACAGAGGACTGTTGATATGGGAGCACAGCAGAGTTGATACAGAGGACTGTTGATATGGGAGCTCAGCAGAGTTGATACAGAGGACTGTTGATATGGGAGCACAGCAGAGTTGATACAGAGGACTGTTGATATGGGAGCTCAGCAGAGTTGATACAGAGGACTGTTGATATGGGAGCTCAGCAGAGTTGATACAGAGGACTGTTGATATGGGAGCACAGCAGAGTTGATACAGAGGACTGTTGGGGATATCTACATGCCCAAAGTTCCACTGTCCAAGGACATTAAAGCCTCAATCTGTAGTTTGTGTTTCAGAGAGTGGTTACATTTCCCCAGCCCCATCACTCAGATTACTAATCAAATATTTAGCCTGTACAGTGTTTTATAAATATGTCATATTGTAGCAATGAATATTCCATCAAGTAAAATGACTGGACATCTTACAGACTGTTGCTTTTAAAGCTTCATCACCCTCCCTGGATTTGGTGTCTCAGGTCAGGTGGTGATAAATCTGTACTTATGACATCTCTACGTCTTTTTATGACCTCCTGACATTACCTATTATAACATTATGCAAATCTTTTTCTCCTATCAGCTGCAGTATTCCTGTGGAAAACCTCTCTAGAGAACACTCACACATTCACATCTGGAGATGAATGATTCTGAGATAGAGAGAGAGGGGTGGAGAGGGAGAGACTGAGGGGTAATGTTTACTTATAGTAGGAGTGACGTGAAGGTGGCCATGGCGACAAAATCCTCTCACATCACAGCTCTGATGATGACGTCGGTGATGGGCCATTCATGCCTTTGAACTCCACCTTTGAACTCCAGCTTGTTGTTTGTGCTGTTCTGGCAAGGCTTACTTACTGTACTTACTGTTGTGAACCTACAAACCCTCTCTCTGTTTCTCTCTCTGTGAACCTATAAACCCTCTCTCTGTTTCTCTCTCTGTGAACCTATAAACCCTCTGTTTCTCAATTCAATTCAATTTCAATTGAAGGGCTTTTAATGTATGTTTACATTGCCAAAGCAAGTGAAATAGATAGAAAATGTACAGTAAACGTTACACTTACAAACATTTCAAATGTCATATTATGTATATATACAGTGTTGTAATGATGTGCAAATAGGTAAAGTAGTAAAGGGAATATAAGTAAATATAGGTTGTATTTACAATGGTGTTTGTTCTTCACTGGTTGCCCTTTTCTTATGGCAACAGGTAACAAATCTTGCTTCTGTGATTGCACACTGTGGTATTTCACCCAATAGATATGGGAGTTTATCAAATTTGGATTTGTTTTCAAATTCTTTGTGGGTCTGTGTAATCTGAGGGAAATATGTGTCTCTGACATGGTCATACATTTGGCAGGAGGTTAGGAAGTGCAGCTCAGTTTCCACCTCATTTTGTGGGCAGTGTGCATATAGCCTGTCTTCTCTTGAGAGCCAGGTCTGCCTTCGGTGGCCTCTCTCAATAGCAAGGAAATGCTCACTGAGTCTGTACATTGTCAAAGATTTCCTTAATTTTGGGTCAGTCAAAGTGGTCAGGTATTCTGCCACTGTGTACTCTCTGTTTAGGGCAAAATTTTATTTTAGTTTGCTCTGTTTTTTGGTAAATTCTTTCCAATGTGTCAAGTAATTGTCTTTTTGTTTTCTCATGATTTGGTAGGGTCTAATTGTGTTGCTGTCCTGGGGCTCTGTGTGGTCTGTTTGTGTTTGTGAACAGAGCCCCAGAACCAGCTTGTTTAGGGGGCTCTTCTCAAGGTTTATTTCTCTGTAGGTCATTGCTTTGTTGTGGAAGATTTGGGAATTGCTTCCCTTTAGTTGGTTGTACAATTTAACTGCTCTTTTCTGGATTTCGATAATTAGCGGTTATCGGTCTAATTCATTCTGCATGCATTATTTGGTGTTTTACGTTGTACACAGAGGATAGTTTTGCAGAGTTCTGTATACAGAGTCTCAATTTGGTGTTTGTCCCATTTTGTGAATTCTTGGTTGGTGAGCGGACCCCAGACCTCACAACCATAAAGGGCAATGGGCTCTGTAACTGATTCAAGTATTATTTGCCAGATCCTAATTGATATGTCGAATTTTATGTTCCTTTTGATGGCATAGAAGGCCCTTATTGCATTGTCTCTCAGATCGTTCACAGCTTTGTGGAAGTTACCTGTGGCATTGATGTTTAGGCCGAGGTTTGTATCGTTTTTTGTGTGCTCTAGGGCAACGGTGTCTAGATGGAATTTGTATTCGTCGTCCTGGGAACTGGACCTTTTTTGGAACACCATTATTTTTGTCTTACTGAGATTTACTGTCAGGGCCCACGTCTGACAGAATCTGTGCAGAAGATCTAGGTGCTGCTGTAGGCCCTCCTTGGTTGGGGACAGAAGCACATAGACATTTGACTTCAGCTTCTAGTAGGGTGAGGTCGGGTGCTGCAGACTGTTCTAGTGCCCCCGCCAATTCGTTGATATATATATATATATATTTGTTGAAGAGGGAGGGGGGGGGGCTAAGCTGCATCCCTGTCTCACCTCTTAGCCCTGTGGAAAGAAATGTGTGTTTTTTGCCAATTTTATAATAATGTATGTTTTTACCCCCAACACCACTTTCCATCAATTGTATAGCAGACCCTCTTGCCAAATTGAGTTGAAAGCTTTTTTTGAAATCAACAAAGCATAAGAAGACTTTGCCTTTGTTTTGGTTTGTTTGTTTGTCAATTATGGTGTGCAGGGTGAATACGTGGTCTGTTGTAAGGTAATTTGGTAGAAAGACAATTTGACATTTGCTCAGTACATTATTTTCACTGAGGAAATGTACGAGTCTGCTGTTAATGTTAATGCAGAGGATTTCCCCAAGGTTGCTGTTGACGCATATCCCACGGTAGTTATTGGGGTCAAATTTGTCTCCACTTTTGTGGACTGGGATGATCAGTCCTTGGTCCCAAATATTGGGGAAGATGCCAGAGCTGAGGATGATGTTAAATAGTTTAAATATAGCTAATTGTAATTTGTAGTCTGTATATTTTATCATTTCATTTAGGATACCATCAACACCCAGGCCTTTTTTGGTTGGAATGTTTGTATTTTGTCCTAATTGGAGTAATTGGAGAATGACATTGTTTCTCTCTCTGTGAACCTTTAAACCCTCTCTCTGTTTCTCTCTCTGTGAACCTTTAAACCCTCTCCCTGTTTCTCTCTCTCTGAACCTATAAACCCTCTCTCTGTTTCTCTCTCTCTGAACCTTTAAACCCTCTCCCCGTTTCTCTCTCTGTGAACCTATAAACCCTCTCTCTGTTTCTCTCTCTCTGAACCTATAAACCCTCTCTCTGTTTCTCTCTCTGAACCTATAAACCCTCTCTCTGTTTCTCTCTCTCTGAACCTATAAACCCTCTCCCTGTTTCTCTCTCTCTGAACCTATAAACCCTCTCTCTGTTTCTCTCTCTGTGAACCTATAAACCCTCTCTCTGTTTCTCTCTCTCTGAACCTATAACCCCTCTCTCTGTTTCTCTCTCTGTGAACCTATAAACCCTCTCTCCCTGTTTCTCTCTCTCTCTGTTTCTCTCTCTCTGATTCTCTCTTTCTCTCTCATCACTCGGAGGTCCGGCTGCTTTGCATATTGATGACAACCTGACCGTCCTCCAGTCCTTGCCTGGCTAGTGTCAATCAACTTATACATTTGACATTTTACTAATTGAGCAGAGGCTCTTATCCAGAGCGACTTACAGGAGCAATTAGGGTTAAGTGCCTTGCTTAAGGGCACATCGACATATTCTTCACCAACCAGCAACCTTTCAGTTACTGGCCCAACACTCTTAACTGCCAGGTTACCTGCCGCCCCGTTCCACTTATCAAAGGAACAATTTAGCACCACACACCCCTCCCATTATGGATTACTACTAACAATTACAGAACATTACAGAGCACTCATAATGTACTAGGAAGTCCCATAATTGGGATTCTTACAGTTTGTCCATTCACAAACTTTGATTGGTTGAGGTAAGTGTTACAGTGTCAAAATGGTAATATTTATGGTTGCAAAGGGAGGGTACAGTGGCTTGCGAAAGTATTCACCCCCTTGGCATTTTTCCTATTTTGCTGCCTTACAACCTCAAATTAAAATTGATTTCTGGGGGGTTTGTATGATTTGATGTACACAACATGCCTACCACTTTGAAGATGCAAAATTGTGAAACAAAGAAGAAGACAAAAAAAAACGAAACTTGAGCGTACATAACTATTCACCCCCCCACAGTCAATACTTTGTAGAGCCACCTTTTGCAGCAATTACAGCTTGGAGTATGTCCCTATAAGCTTGGCACATCTAGCCACTGGGATGTTTGCCCATTCTTCAAGTCAAAACTGCTCCAGCTCCCTCATTTTGGATGGGTTCCGCTGGTGTACAGCAATCTTTACGTCATACCACAGATTCTCAATTGGATTGAGGTCTGGACTAAGGCATTCCAAGACATTTAAATGTTTCCCCTTAACTTCTCACGAGTCAGCAACCCTGATCCGGTAGCACCCCCCAACTCACCCCACTGATTAGCACAGCTAGCATAGCGTCACAAGTAACTTGTAGCATCTAAATATCATTAAATCACAAGTCCAAGACACCAGATGAAAGATACAGGTCTTGTGAATAAAGCCACCATTTCAGATTTTTAAAATGTTTTACAGGGAAGACAGAATATGTAAATCTATTAGCTAACCACGTTAGCGGAGGACACGATATTTTTACCAGGCAGATTCGGCTAGGCGCCCACGTCCAGTTCACATGCACAACAGATATGATATAAAATCGTAAATTGGGTCTTACTATGGCTGATCTTTCATCAGAATGTTGATCAAAGTGTCCTTTGTCAAGATGAGTCGTTGGTTCCGTTCAGAAATGTTCCTTTCTCACTCCATTTAGCACAGGTACCGGTCGAGTGGCACGTATTTCTCAAACGATACTAAAATCTAACAACTGAACACCGCAAAACTCCCTAAAAAAATCAAATAATCTGATTAAACTATATTGAAAAAACATACATTACGATGATCTGGTCACATGTATCAAACAAACTTCGACACGGAGATAATAATGGCCGCACAACACAAGAAAAACGTAGCTCAAATTCCATCCAATCGAGAACCGGAAGTTGTCGGTCATGCCAAAGATTTTGCTCTCATTTCACGTCAGTCCCAGATAGACAAGAAATTTTTCCTCTGACGTCCTCTAGACACCCAGAGGAAGGCCAGTGAGTTGTGTTTCGGGTCATAGGAGGCATGACCATATATAGGCAGAGCTTTGAAGCCAGCACAAAACATCTTGATTTTATGTTCTTGGTCATGGAAAGTGCTGTGAAATGACTTCTGTATCACTCAGAGACGAAATTGAAACGGATTTAGAAACTAGAGATTGTCTTCTTTCCAATGGTATGATTCATATGCATATAGTAAGAGCAATGATTGAATAAGAGGCAGTTTAATCTGTAGAGCAAATTATGCTAATGCAAAAATATTACACCCTGTATTCTCAAGAGGTTAAACCACTCGAGTGTTGCTTTAGCAGTATGCTTAGGGTCATTGTCCTGCTGGAAGGTGAACCTCTATCCCAGTCTCAAATCTCTGGAAGACTGAAACAAGTTTCCCTCAAGAATTTCCCTGGATTTAGTGCCATCCATCATTCCTTCAAATCTGACCAGTTTCCCAGTCCCTGCCGATGCAAAACATCCCCACAGCATGATGCTGCCACCACCATGCTTCACTGTTGAGATGTTGTTCTCGGGGTGATGAGAGGTGTTGGGTTTGCGCCAGACATAGCGTTTTCCTTGATGGCCAAAAAGCAACATTTTAGTCTCATCTGACCAGAGTACCTTCTTCCATATGTTTGGGGAGTCTCCCACATACTTTTTGGTTAACACCAAACATGTTCGCTTATTTTTTTCTGGACACTCTTCCGTAAAGCCCAGATCTGTAGAGTGTACGGCTTAAAGTGGTCCTATGGACAGATACTCCAATCTCCTCTGTGGAGCTTTGCATCTCCATCAGGGTTATCTTTGGTCTCTTTGTTGCCTCTCTGATTAATGCCCTCCTTGCCTGGTCCGTGTGTTTTGGTGGGTGGCCCTCTCTTGGCAGGTTTGTTGTGGTGCCATATTCTTTCAATTTTTTAATAATGGATTTAATGGCGCTCCTTTTCAAAGTTTCGGATATTTTTTTATAACCCAACCCTGATCTGTACTTCTCCACAACGTTGTCCCTGACCTGTTTTGAGAGCTCCTTGGTCTTCATAGTGCCCCCTGCTTAGTGGTGTTGCAGACTCTGGGGCCTTTCAGAACAGGTGTATATATACTGAGATCATGTGACAGACCATGTGCAACTTAAATAAAGTCCACCTGTGTGCAATTTAACTAATTATGTGACTTCTGAAGGTAATTGGTTGCACCAGATCTTATTTAGGGGCTTCATAGCAAAGGGAGTGAATACATATGCATGCACCACTTTTCCGTTTTTTATTTTTTAGAATATTTTGAAACAAGACTTTTTTTCATTTCACTTCACCAATTTGGACTATTTTGTTTATGTCCATTACATGAAATCCAAATGAATATCCACTTAAATTACAGGTTGTAATGCAACAAAATAGGAAAAACGCCAAGGGGGGTGAATACTTTTGCAAGACACTGTATATTACATTCTAAGTTTATCAGTAAAATACCAGCATTTTGGTATCTTTCAAGGATTTTATGTAATCTATCACAAGATATACAGTTGAAGTCGGAAGTTTACATGCACTTAGGTTGGAGTCATCTTCTTCAGGCTGCAAGCCCGACATCGGGATCAATATGACAACAGCCTGTCCAAGTGCAGAGCGCGAAATTCAAAATCTATTTTTGTAAAATATTTAACTTTCACACATTAACAAGTCCAATACAGCATTTGAAAGATAAACATCTTGTCAATCCAGCCAACATGTCCGATTTTTTAAATGTTTTACAGAGAAAACACCACATATATTTATGTTAGGTCACCACCAAATAAAAAAAGACAGAAAGACATTTTTCACAGCACAAGTAGGCTGCATTTAGCATGCACAAGCCAACCTAACTAACCTAGAACCAACCTAAATAACCTAGAAAAAACTACCTCAGATGACAGTCCTATAACATGTTACACAATAAATCTATGTTTTGTTCAAAAAAAATGCATATTTTAGCTATAAATCAGTTTTACATTACTGCTACCATCATAGCTACAGTAAGAAATCGCACGGGAGTAGCCAGAGAAAATACAGACACCAACTTCAACTACCTTATTACACATCAGAAAACATTTCAGAGAAATATATGGTGGATAGCTAATGAAAGACAAAGATCTTGTGAATACAGACAATATTTCAGATTCTTTAAATGTTTTACAGCGAAAACACCACATATATTCATGTTAGCTCACCACCAAATACAAAAAGAGAGACATATTTTTCACAGCACCGGTAGCATGCAGCTAGCATGCAGCTAGCATGCAAAGCCAACCTAACTAACCTAGAACTAACCTAAATAACCTAGAAAAAACTCCCTCAGATGACAGTCCTATAACATGTTACACAATAAATCTATGTTTTGTTCGAAAAAGTTGAATATTTTAGCTATAAATCAGTTTTACATTACTGCTACCATCATAGCTACAGTAAGAAATCGCACGGCAGTAGCCAGAGAAAACAGACACCAACGTCTACTTCTAATTTCACATCAGAAAAGATTTCAGAAAAATATATGGTGGATAGCTAATGAAAGAGAAAGATCTTGTGAATACAGACAATATTTCCGATTTCTGAAGTGTTTTACAGCGAAAACACAATATATCGTTATATTAGCTTACTACAATAGCTAACACACAGCAGCATTGATTCTAGTCAAACGCTAGCGATAGCACAGTTCGACAGATATATGAAAAAGCATCCCAAATTGGGTCCTTATCTTTGTTGATTTTCCATCAGAATGTTCTCCAAAGGGTCCTTTGTTCAGAACCGTGTTCATTTGGACCTAGAACGAACGATGTCCCTGTTGAATTAGCATGACACACTGGCCATGCCATGCTAACCTCTCCGTCTTGACAAAATTCTTGCGTCGCATCACGTCTAAAGTCCAGAATAAATTTCAATAATATAATTAAAGTATATTGAAAAAACATACTTTAGGATGATTTTGTGACATGTATCAAAGAAAATCGAAGCTGGAGGTCATATTCACCTATAACGAGTGTTTTCCAGGAGCGCGGTCCAGTTCCTACTTCGCGCCCAGAAAAAATTATAAAGTGCGCACTTATCACTCAAAGAGGTTCCTTTCAGTCCCTGACAGAGATAATCAAGTCCTTTTTTCTCTCACTTCCGCATGACAACCAGGGGAAGATGTGTGACGTGTTTGTACAGTCCCAAGTGCCAAGGCCTTTTATAGAGAGTATCTTGAAGAGAGACATAGCTTCTTGGAAAATTCACTTTTTCCAGAAAATGGGCTGTAAAAAGAGTTATGTTTCACTTAGAGAAATAATTAAACCTGTTTTAGAAACTAGAAGGTGTTTTATATCCAAAGGTAATAAATAATATGCATATTGTACGAGCAAGAATTGAGTACGAGGCCGTTTGAAATGGGCACCTTTTTTCTGGCTACTCAATAATTTCCCTTGCAGCCATAACAGGTTAAAACTCGTTTTTCAACCACTTCACAAATTTCTTGTAAACAAACTATAGTTTTGGCAAGTTGGTTAGAACATCTACTTTGTGCATGACACAAGTTATTTTTCCAACAATTGTTTACAGACAGATTATTTCACTTAAAATGCACTGTATCACAATTCCAGTGGGTCGGAAGTTTACATACACAAAGTTGACTGTACCTTTAAACAGCTTGGAAAATTCCAGAAAAGGATGTCATGGATTTAGAAGCTTCTGATAGGCTAATTGACATCATTTGAGTCAATTGGAGGTGTACCTGTGGATGTATTTCAAGGCCTGCCTTCAAACTCAGTCCCTCTTTTCATGACAGCATGAGAAAATCAAAAGAAATCAGCCAAGACCTCAGAAAGACCTCAGAATTGTAGTCTGGTTCATCCTTCGGAGCAATTTCCAAATGCCTGAAGGTACCACGTTCATCTGTACAAACAATAGTACGCAAGTATAAACACCATGGGACCATGCAGCCGTCATACCGCTCAGGAAGGAGACGCGTTTTGTCTCCTAGAGATGAACAACAGCAAAGGACCTTGTGAAGATGCTGGAGGAAGCAGGTACAAAAGTATCTATATCCACAGTTAAACGAGTCCTATATCGACATAACCTGAAAGGCCGCTCAGCAAGGAAGAAGCCACTGCTCCAAAACTGCCATAAAAAAGCCAGATTACAATTTGCAACTGCACATGGGGACAAAGATCGTACTTTTTGGAGAAATGTCCTCTGGTCTGATGAAACAAAAATAGAACTGTTTGGCCATAATGACCATCGTTATGTTTGGAGGAAAAAGGGGGAAGCTTGCAAGCCGAAGAACACCATCTCAACTGTGAAGCACAGGGTGGCAGCATCATGTTGTGGGGGTGCTTTGCTGCAGGAGGGACCGGTGCATTTCACAAAAACATGGCATCATGAGGACGGAAAATTATGTGGATATATTGAAGCAACATCGCAAGACATCAGTCAGGAAGTTCAAGCTTGGTCGCAAATGTCAGGAATTGTGAACAACTGAGTTTAAATGTATTTGGGTAAGGTGTATGTAAACTTCTGACTTTAACTGTATATACTCCATCCCTTTCTCTCTCTCTGTCTTTCTAACCTTCTTTCCATCACACATACATACCACGTCAGTTTAGTGTGTGTGTGTGTGTGTGTGTGTGTGTGTGTGTGTGGAGAAAGAGAGAGGCTCTGATAAATGTGGAATCAGAAAGATCAAAGCCTGCAGAAGCAGAGAGGAGAGATCAGTCCGGCGCGCGCGTGCGTGCGTGCGTGCGTGCGTGCGTGTGTGTGTGTGTATTTGACAATGTGACAACTGTTTGACAATATACAGTGCCTTTGGAAAGTGCTTTAATAAATAAACGCAACATAATACAAAACAAGAAACACGAACAACGCAGACATGAAAATGAAACAGAAACAATACCGCCTGGGGAAGGAAGCAAAAGGGTTGACATTGAGAGGGAAGGTGGAAGTGATGGAGTCCATTTGAGTCTGATGATGCGCAGGTGCGCGTAACGACGGTGACAGGTGTGCGCCGTAATGAGCAGCCTGGTGGCCTAGAGGTCGGAGAGGGAGCACATGTGACACTGTTTCCATTGATCATCCTTGTGATGTTTCTACAACTTGATTGGGGTCCACCTGTGGTAAATTCAATTGATTTGACATGATTTGAAAAGGCACATAGCCCTGTCTAGATAAGGTGCCACTGTTGACAGTGCATGTCACAGCAAAAACGAAGCCATGAGGTCAAAGGAATTGTCCGTAGAGCTCCGAGACAGGATTGTATCGAGGCACCGATCTGGGGAATGGTGACAAAAAATGTCTGCAGCATTAAAGGTCCCCAAGTTACACAGTGGCCTCCATCATTCTTAAATGGTAGAAGTTTGGAACCACCAAGACTCTTCCTAGAGCTGGATGCCTGGCCAAACTGAGCAATCGGGGGAGAAGGGCCTTGGTCAAGGAGGTGACCAAGAACCTGATGGTCACTCTGACAGAGCTATAGGGTTCCTCTGTGGAGATGGGAGAACCTTCCAGAAGGACAACCATCTCTGCAGCACTCCGCCAATCAGTTCTTTATGGTAGTGTCCAGATGGAAGCCACTCCTTAGTAAAAGGCACATGACAGCCCGCCTTGAGTTTGCCAAAAGGCACCTAAAGACTCTCAGACCATGAGAAACAAAACAATCACTTCTGGAGGAAACCTGGCACCATCCCAACGGTGAAGCATGGTGGTAGCAGCATCATGCTGTGGGGAGATTTTTCAGCGGCAGGGACTGGGAGACTAGTCAGGATCGAGGAAAATGTGAGAATGGAGCAAAGTACAGAGAGATCCTTGATGAAAACCTGCTCCCGAGTGCTCAGGACCTCTGACTGGGGCGAAGGTTCACCTTCTAACAGGACAACGAGCCTAAGCACACAGCCAAGACAACGCAGGAGTGGCTTCGGGACAAGTCTCTGAATGTCCTTGAGTGGCCCAGCCAGAGCCCGGACTTGAACCCAATCGAACATCTCCTGAGAGACCTGAAAATAGCTGTGCAGCAACATTCCCCATCCAACATGACAGAGGTTGAGAGGATCTGCAGAGAAGAATGGGAGAAACTCCCCAAATACAGGTGTGCCAAGCTTGTAGCATCATACCCAAGAAGACTTGAGGCTGTAATCACTGCCAAAGTTGCTTCAACAAAGTACTGAGTAAAGGGTCTGAATACTTACGTAAATGTGATATTTCATTTTTAATTTTTTATAAATTATAAAAAATGTCTAACATCCTGTTTTTGCTTTGTCATTATGGGGTATTGTGTGTAACAATTTAATCAATTTTAGAATAAGGCTGTAACCTAACAAAATGTGGAAAAAGTCAATGGGTCTGAATACTTTCCGAAGACACTGTATGTGTAAGGTGGTGTGTGTACCCTAGGGTAGAGATTGTGTGTGTGTACCCTATGGTAGAGGTGGTGTGTGTGTACCCTAGGGTAGAGATGGTGTGTGTGTACCCTAGGGTAGAGGTGGTGTGTGTGTACCCTAGGGTAGAGATGGTGTGTGTGTACCCTAGGGTAGAGACGGTGTGTGTGTACCCTAGGGTAGAGATGGTGTGTGTGTACCCTAGGGTAGAGGTGGTGTGTGTACCCTAGGGTAGAGATGGTGTGTGTGTACCCTAGGTTAGAGATGGTGTGTGTGTACCCTAGGGTAGAGGTGGTGTGTGTGTACCCTAGGGTAGAGATGGTGTGTGTGTACTCTAGGGTAGAGATGGTGTGTGTGTATCCTAGGGTAGAGATGGTGTGTGTGTACCCTAGGGTAGAGATGGTGTGTGTGTACCCTAGGGTAGAGATGGTGTGTGTACCCTAGGGTAGAGATGGTGTGTGTACCCTAGGGTAGAGATGGTGTGTGTGTACCCTAGGGTAGAGATGGTGTGTGTACCCTAGGGTAGAGATGGTGTGTGTACCCTAGGGTAGAGAGATCTAGCCTTCAATAAGAACCCTGATGCCTCCAGTCTGACCACTCAGATTGAGCTCTAATGTGTGTTGATGTCTCTCTCTCTCTCTGGCAGGGACAATATTTAAACAACTGTAGCTATACATTTTAGCAGTATATGTGTGGCTTGGAGTGATTTATACAGGTATTTATTCTAAATACAAATCCTTTCTAGATAAATAATTTTGTCCCAGATCTGTTTGTGATCTTGCTGTCAAGCCAAACATTGGGAATTAACAATAAAACTCTTTCAACTTTCATATAAAATATCAGTCACACAACTATATACTTGTGTTTAAATATGTTTATTACGTCTTTTTCAATTATTGTATTTTCAAGGTGAAACATTTGACACGTAGTTGCAGAATGAATGTGAACTTACCTCGTTGAATAGTTGAGTCATTGAGTTATTGAAACCTTCAGCTGTTGAAGGCTGTTTTTGTTGCCAGCCTAAAACCCAGCAGACAATGTAGCTGTAGCTTAAACCACACAGAAATCTACATTGTATGCTAGGTCCAGGACCAAGCAAAGATGTCTCATCAGCTGTCTCACACACACACACACCCACGCACCCATGCATACACACAGAGTTATCATAGAATGTGGCATTTCATCTGTTCTCTATTTAGTGATTTCTAGGGGAACTGCAGGCATCACATCCTAAACAATGTTCTCTTCTCTTAAAGGCTTTGTTCTATTGTGCCTGACATGTTTTTCTCTGCTCTCGTCAATCTCTTTTCTATGGGCCGCCAGTCAACATCTTTTAGAAAACAGCACAATTCATTAAAGAATACCAAGAACCCTTTGAATGGCTCACCACCAAGGACGCTACAGCGGGAGAAAAGATTTGACAGGAGAGGAGAGAAAAAGAAGAGATTAAAAAGAGAAGAGAGAAAGAAAAGAATCTGAAATAAAGTTCTGACAGGCACAGAGAGATTCATAGGATGTAACCCCCCCCATATGATAACATACTAGCCAATCAGAGAGGAATGAAATGTGCAATTAAGCACTAGGCAGGAAGTAGGAGGCGTGTCTTCAGAGACCCAGTAGCCAGATGTAGCTGCTGATCATTATACAGGATCTACACTGCCTACTGAGCAACTGACCAACACGCAAATACAGAGTGAATGAATGGAGGAGAGGGATGGGGAGATCGAGGGACTGGGTCACAGATATAGAGGATCCACGTGGATGACTTTGCTGCTTGGAAAAATCTTCAGAATCTTCATCATGATCATCATTAGGTCATTGGGTCCATTCTGGTTAGAGAGAGAGGGAGACACAGATAAAGAGAGAGATGGTCATTATTGGGTAAGGAATCATAAGGTAACATTTACTGCAGCTAGTAAGAGAGATGAGATGAGGAAGGGGAGTACGAAGGGAGAGGTAGGAGAAGAAACAAGGGGAGAGGATGGGGTGAGGAGAGAGGAGGGAGAGGAGAAGGAGAAGGGTGAGGAGGGAGAGGGAGGAGAGGAAACAATGGGATAGGAAGGGGTGAGGAGAGGGGAGAGAGAGGGGAAGGGTGGGGTGAAGGGAGAGGTAGGAGAAGAAACAAGGGGAGAGGATGGGGTGAGGAGAGGGGAGGGAGAGGAGAAGGAGAAGAGTGAGGAGGGAGAGGGAGGAGAGGAAACAAGGGGAGAGGAAGGGGTGAGGAGAGGGGAGAGAGGAGAAGGAAGAGGAGAAGAGTGAGGAGGGAGAGGGAGGAGAGGAAACAAGGGTTAGAGTATGGGGTGAGGAGAGGAGAGGGGAAGGAAGAGGAGAAGGGTGAGGAGGGAGAGGGAGGAGAGGAAACAAGGGGAGAGGATGGGGTGAGGAGAGGGGAGAGAGAGAGAGGGGAAGGGTGGGGTGAAGGGCGAGGATGGAGAGGAAACAAGGGTTAGAGTATGGGGTGAGGAGAGGGGAAGGAAGAGGAGAAGGGTGAGGAGGGAAAGGGAGGAGAGGAAACAAGGGGAGAGGATGGGGTGAGGAGAGAGGATGGGGTGAGGAAAGAGGAAGAGGGGAAGGAAGAGGAGGAGGGAGAGGGAGAGAGAGAACAGACATAGAGAGGAGAGGATGGGCTAAGGGGAGAGGGGAAGCATAGCCTATGGGAATTATCTTTGTATGGCAATCTCTAAGCGTGGCATTATCAGTTGCAGATTCCTGTCATTCCTTCCCATTAGGCCCGGGGCAACTGGAGGCAGCAGCCCACAATGGCTCCGATGCCACACTCATGCGGCTTGCATTCTCTCTCTCAGGGAGACGTTTCCTCTAGGCACTTTGTTCTAGGCACTGATCAGCTTACCCTCTCCAAATCCTTACCTGAACCATTAGATAATCACTCCACCACTGATCTAGGATCAGCTTACTCTCCCTGAATCCCATTAAAAAGTCATATAGGGACAAATGTGTTATCATGGCAGTTATCTACTGTATACCTCCTTTAGAGAACACGTTACCCTGTAATGGACGGAGAGAGGGAGGAGAGGACAGGGGAATGGAGTGATAGAGTAGAGGAGGGATAAATGGAGAGGCAGATGAAAAGAACGAGAGGAGGGATGGAGGGACGGAGGGACGGAGGAACGGAGGAATGGAGGAACGGAGGAATGGAGGGATGGAGGGATGTAGGAATAGAGGAATGTTGGAATGCAGGGATGATGGAATGGAGGGTTGGATGAATGGAGGGATGGAGGAATGCACACTGAGCGAAAAGAGGGAGGAAAGAAGGGAATAGAGGGGCCGAATGGTTAGATGGAGGGTAGGTATGCATGCTGGGCTTTCCCTCTTGTCACGTGTCCAGATGGGCCTCTGCATAGCTGAAGCCTCATGACCATATTGATCAAACATAGCAGCCTCGTACTCTACTCAACCAGCTGATGCTCACTTGACTCCAATTTCTCCTTATTAAGGAAAAGTCTCTCTCTCTCTCGTTCTACTCTCTTGGATTCTAGCATTCAGCACTATGGCCTTCTCTCCTTCTCCCTCTCTTTCTGTCTCTCTTTTTCTCCCTCTCGCTGCATGTCTCTCCTTCTCCCTCTCTTTCTGTCTCTCTTTTTCTCCCTCTCGCTGCATGTCTCTCCTTCTCCCTCTCTTTCTGTCTCTCTTTTTCTCCCTCTCGCTGCATGTCTCTCCTTCTCCCTCTCTTTCTGTCTCTCTTTTTCTCCCTCTCGCTGCATGTCTCTCCTTCTCCCTCTCTTTCTGTCTCTCTTTTTCTCCCTCTCGCTGCATGTCTCTCCTTCTCCCTCTCTTTCTGTCTCTCTTTTTCTCCCTCTCGCTGCATGTCTCTCCTTCTCCCTCTCTTTCTGTCTCTCTTTTTCTCCCTCTCGCTGCATGTCTCTCCTTCTCCCTCTCTTTCTGTCTCTCTTTTTCTCCCTCTCGCTGCATGTCTCTCCTTCTCCCTCTCTTTCTGTCTCTCTTTTTCTCCCTCTCGCTGCATGTCTCTCCTTCTCCCTCTCTTTCTGTCTCTCTTTTTCTCCCTCTCGCTGCATGTCTCTCCTTCTCCCTCTCTTTCTGTCTCTCTTTTTCTCCCTCTCGCTGCATGTCTCTCCTTCTCCCTCTCTTTCTGTCTCTCTTTTTCTCCCTCTCGCTGCATGTCTCTCCTTCTCCCTCTCTTTCTGTCTCTCTCCTTCTCCCTCTCTTTCTGTCTCTCTTTTTCTCCCTCTCGCTGCATGTCTCTCCTTCTCCCTCTCTTTCTGTCTCTCTTTTTCTCCCTCTCGCTGCATGTCTCTCCTTCTCCCTCTCTTTCTGTCTCTCTTTTTCTCCCTCTCGCTGCATGTCTCTCCTTCTCCCTCTCTTTCTGTCTCTCTTTTTCTCCATCTCGCTGCATGTCTCTCTCTCTCCCTCTCTTTCTCAATTCAATTCAAGGGGCTTTATTGGCATGGAAAACATATGTTAACATTGCCAATGCAAGTGAAGTAGATAATATCCAAAAGTGAAATAAACAATAAAAATTAACAGTAAACATTAAACTCACAGAAGTTCCAAAAGAATAAAGACATTTCAAATCTCATATTATGTCTATACAGTGTTGTAACGATGTGCAAATGGTTAAAGTACAAAAGGGAAAATAAATAAACATAAATATGGGTTGTATTTACAGTGGTGTTTGTTTTTCACTGGTTGCCCTTTTCTTGTGGCAACAGGTTACAAATCTTGCTGTTGTGGTATTTCACCCAGTAGATATGGGAGTTTATCAAAATCAGGATTGTTTTGTTAATTTCTTTGTGGATCTGTGTAATCTGAGGGAAATATGTGTCTCTAATTATGGTCATACATTTGGCAGGAGGTTAGGAAGTGCAGCTCAGTTTCCACATTTTGTGGGCAGTGTGCACACAGCCTGTCTTCTCCTGAGAGCCAGGTCTGCCTACGGCGACTTTTCTCAATAGCAAGGCTATGCTCACTGAGTCTTTACATAGTCAAAGCTCTTCTCTCTCTCTCTCTCTCTCTCTCTCTCTCTCTCTCTCTCTCTCTCTCTCTCTCTCTCTCTCTCTCTCTCTCTCTCTCTCTCTCTCTCTCTCTCTCTCTCTCTCTCTCTCTCTCTCTCTCTCTCTCTCTCTCTCTCTCTCTCTCTCTCTCTCTCTCTCTCTCTCTCTCTCTCTCTCTCTCTCTCTCTCTCTCTCTCTCTCTCTCTCTCTCTCTCTCTCTCTCTCTCTCTCTCTCTCTCTCTCTCTCTCTCTCTCTCTCTCTCTCTCTCTCTCTCTCTCTCTGTGGTCCCGGAGTGTTTTGGCCGGAGTGTTGCCATGGTGATGGTGTTCCATGCATTTGAGTCCCATGACAAGACTGACGTAGGAGTAGCAGTGTTGAGTGAGAAAGAGAGAGGCGTTGAATGTGTCATCTAGTCAATGACATGGGCCAAACTTCTGTCTTTTATCTAATCAATGACATGGGCCAAACTTCTGTCTTTTATCTAATCAATGACATGGGCCAAACTTCTGTCTTTTATCTAGTCAATGACATGGGCCAAACTTCTCAGTATTTTATCTAGTCAACGACATGGGCCAAACTTCTCAGTATTTTATCTAGTCAATGACATGGGCCAAACTTCTCAGTATTTTATCTAGTCAATGACATGGGCCAAACTTCTGTCTTTTATCTAATCAATGACATGGGCCAAACTTCTCAGTATTTTATCTAGTCAATGACATGGGCCAAACTTCTGTCTTTTATCTAATAAATGACATGGGCCAAACTTCTCAGTATTTTATCTAGTCAATGACATGGGCCAAACTTCTCAGTATTTTATCTAGTCAATGACATGGGCCAAACTTCTCAGTATTTTATCTAGTCAACGACATGGGCCAAACTTCTCAGTATTTTATCTAGTCAATGACATGGGCCAAACTTCTGCCTTTTATCTAATCAATGACATGGGCCAAACTTCTCAGTATTTTATCTAGTCAATGACATGGGTCAAACTTCTCAGTATTTTATCTAGTCAATGACATGGGCCAAACTTCTCAGTATTTTATCTAGTCAATGACATGGGCCAAACTTCTCAGTATTTTATCTAGTCAATGACATGGGCCAAACTTCTCAGTATTTTATCTAGTCAATGACATGGGCCAAACTTCTCAGTATTTTATCTAGTCAATGACATGGGCCAAACTTCTCAGTATTTTATCTAGTCAATGACATGGGCCAAACTTCTCAGTATTTTATCTAGTCAATGACATGGGCCAAACTTCTTAGTATTTTATCTAGTCAATGACATGGGCCAAACTTCTCAGTATTTTATCTAGTCAATGACATGGGCCAAACTTCTCAGTATTTTATCTAGTCAATGACATGGGCCAAACTTCTCAGTATTTTATCTAGTCAATGACATGGGCCAAACTTCTCAGTATTTTATCTAGTCAATGACATGGGCCAAACTTCTCAGTATTTTATCTAGTCAACGACATGGGATAAACTTCTGTATTTTATCTAGTCAACGACACTTATCGCTTATGCACATGCTCATCTGTTCTGATGATATTGTAACTGTCCTTTCTAGCGCGGCCATCTAGAAACTACTGGGCAGAGCTGTGTGTGGTAGGGTGGCAGGGACGGGCGGGGTGATGGAGCACGGCCTGGGGATGTGTCGAGGAATGCACTTCCTGGATCCGCATGAATGAACTGAGAGGAACCCGGGACATTGCACACAGGGGGGGGGTCTCTTATAAAGAGAGAAATGGAGGATTGAGAGAGAGAGAGAGAGAGAGGAGAGAGGACAGCACTACAGAACTAGGGTTGTCAATCAATCTATCAATCCATGAATTACCCAAGCTACACAGCGTGGTCGGGGTCAATTTAGTGATACAACATTTTTTGAATTAAGGAAGAGAACATCACCCGTAGACGTGGAGGAACCAGTGTCGTGGTCGTTCAGGGGAGAATGGCGTCTTCAGAGTGCCCAGTGCTGATAAGAGCATGGTCAGTCTAGTGGCTGTGGCTTGGTACACACACACACGACTGCTCTGACACTTGCTAACCCACAACACAACCGATCAGGCGTGATCGTAACTTGACCAAGACATACGGTTTAGTGCAAACCCATGAAAACGTGTGTATTATATGATTGTGTGGCAACAGCCCTGAACCGGTTAGACTCAGTTTACATGTTAGGCTGATATGTTCCACTCTCCCTCTCTCGCTGATCTGCTTCTTTACATCCATTGATGATGCTTTGTATGTTTGTTTGTTTGTTTGTTTGTTTGTTTGTTTGTTTGTTTGTGAATGCGTGCGTGCGTGCGTGCGTGCGTGCGTGTGTGTGATTCTGCCAGTGTGACTGATCAGGAAGGGTCAAGTGTGTTTAAAGGGATCGGTTATTTCCAGTGAAACCCAGAACAGTACGGTTGAGAGGGACACAAGTCTTATTGACCAGAACAAGGTCAATGGAAGCACAGTCACACCATACAGACAGATGTTTTCCTGTTCACACAGACCTACACTAGTCCAGGTTCCAGTGACCAAAGCAAAAAAACATCAGATTTTTAGATACAGTAGGTTAGCAAATCTACAACACTTTAAGAATCCTGAAAGCTAGCAAGCATCCAAAACCAACATGATCCTACAGTAGGCAAAAAAAGGTTTATATAGAACACAGTATAAATGTAACAGTATGTACCTGGGCTCGAACCAGGGACCCTCTGCACACATCAACAACTGACACCCTTGAAGCATCGTTACCCATCGCTCCACAAAAGTCACGGCTCTTGCAGAGCAAGGGGAACAACTACTTCAAGGTCTCAGCGCGATTGAAACGCTATTAGCGCGCACCCCGCTAACTAGCTAGCCATTTCATACCGGTTACATAAACATAGTGAAGAATGACAAAGAAGGGGTGGGAAATGATGTGTGAGTGGGTGAGGGTGAGTTGGGAGGACAGTGTGTGTGTGTAGGATGTGTGTGTGTGTAGGATGTGTGTGTGTGTAGGATGTGTTAGTTGCGAGGACAGTGGGTGTGTGTAGGATGTGTGTGTGTGTAGGATGTGTTAGTTGCGAGGACAGTGGGTGTGTGTAGGATGTGTTAGTTGGGAGGACAGTGGGTGTGTGTAGGATGTGTGTATGTAGGATGTGTGTGTATAGGATGTGTTAGTTGGGACGACAGTGGGTGTGTGTAGGATGTGTGTGTGTGTGTAGGAGTTGTGTGTGTGTAGGATGTGTGTGTGTGTAGGATGTGTTAGTTGGAACGACAGTGGGTGTGTGTAGGATGTGTGTGTGTGTGTAGGAGTTGTGTGTGTGTGTAGGATGTGTGTGTGTAGGATGTGTTAGCTGGGACGACAGTGGGTGTGTGTAGGATGTGTGTGTGTGTGTGTGTGTAGGAGTTGTGTGTGTGTAGGATGTGTGTGTGTGTAGGATGTGTTAGTTGGGACGACAGTGGGTGTGTGTAGGATGTGTGTGTGTGTGTAGGATGTGTGTGTGTGTAGGATGTGTGTGTGTAGGATGTGTTAGTTGGGTCCACAGTGGGTGTGTGTAGGATGTGTGTGTGTGTAGGATGTGTTAGTTGGGTCCACAGTGGGTGGGTGTAGGATGAATCTTTATTTCTATGGTTTCCTCTTTTCATCCAGAGTTGAGAGCTCTTTTCATCCATAGTTGAGAGCTCTTTTCATCCATAGTTGAGAGCTCTTTTCATCCAGAGTTGAGAGCTCTTTTCATCCAGAGTTGAGAGCTCTTTTCATCCATAGTTGAGAGCTCTTTTCATCCATAGTTGAGAGCTCTTTTCATCCATAGTTGAGAGCTCTTTTCATCCATAGTTGAGAAACACAAGTCGCTTTTCCACTAAATGAACTTCAAACCTTCAAACCAGAGATCCATAAACAACCCTTAGTCTACAGCACCACACTCTCTGGTCCTCTTTCAGCACCAACTACCATGTCATTCTTTCAGAGCATCGGCCAATCAGATACTAGTTCTCAGCTTCAACGTGTCCAGATCTGGAGAGTCTGATCTGAGGAACCGTCCAACCAGAGAGAGGAAAGCCAGCGGCTCCGATTAGCCATTTCCTGGTCTATGGAGACATGGAGTTCATGGAACATCAAAGGTCCCTGCCATCCCTTTTCCCACAACCTTCCCAATCCCAGAGTATTCCCATTGTTTTAGATACAGTTCCCAGCTCCCCCGTCTCTCTCTCCCTCTTACACTGCCCCATAGAGACGTAACAGCACACACTTCCCTACTGTTGTTATTTTAGTTTTTTGCTAACAGGGGAGAGCCCGAACACAGTCCAGAAATTATGCAATCGAGATTTCCACATTTAGGAACTTTGGAGGGGTCAGCACAGCCGGAGTGCAATGGCTGAGCCTCGCCCTGGGTGAACCGCCTTCTTGATCACGGTATCTCCCTTGCCAGGTAAGTATGATCCTACTGCTGTAGTGATTGTTATCCATAGAGGGTGTGTTGGTGTAAAACCTGTTGAAAAAAATGAACGACGTAAAGCCACACCTTCAGGCACCTTTCAGAAGGTGAACTCTCTATCAGAGACAGACACACATTCTACCTTCCTTAAACTTTCAGCAGACTTCATTCTAACCTGAATAGCTGACTGACTGGCCATACATACATTTCCAGACAATTTCCTTTAAAAAATAAAATTGATGAGAGTTCCCATAGTAGCAATATCAGCCGGGAAAAGTGTTCAGTCTCTTGTGAGTGTGGTCAATGGTGGGTGAAGATAGTTCCACTATAACACCAACTGATTACCGAGTCCCATCCGAATAACTTACTATGTACCTGGGGGAGTCCTAGCTACCTGATAAAAAACACTTCTTCAAACACGGATCTCAGGCCTCGCTCATTCATCCTGCTTTCCATGACATGCTTCCGCTTTCACGTCTCTGCCCGGCTCTCTGTCTCACTGGAATTCAACGCACTCTCAGAGAGGGACCAGGTAAGGAAAGCTATGGCCATATATGGGCACAGGGACACACAGTGCCAGGTGGGTGTGTGGAGAACCGTTGAAACCTATCGTACCTGAGTACACAAACACACCTTTAAGAAGGCCCCTCCCATCCAACACACACACAAGTGTGGTACATCAAACCAAATGCAGCGAGCAGCCCTTGTGACTTCTAAGTTATCCAGTTAAACTCTGCCTGAACTCAACAATAGAGTGACTATTGTTGTCTAAACAAAAGCAAGTCAGGTCATGCCAAAAAGAACAATAGAGTGAAAAAGAGAGTTCTACATGGAACCCAAAAGGGTTCTACCGGAACCCAAAAGGGGTCAAACTGGAATCAAAAAGGGTTCTTCCCAGAACCTAAAAGGGTTCTCCTATGGGGACACCAGAAGAAGCCCTTTGGAATGCTTTTTTAAAAGACTGTAGTGAGAAGAGCCTCACATAGTGACGTCATCAAAGATAGCGCCAACACACTCACTGCACGGTGAACTGATGACCAATAATCAAATGAATAAATCCTACCTGTACCAGCAAAACACTTTGTCATGGCAAAATGTCCATCTGTGAGACGTTGCCAAGTAGGACAGGTAAGAGTATGTAGGTATAGAGATCAGACAGAGAGCAGATTCCCCCTGAGAATCTAATCTCAACCATCAAGATACCGGTTATGCATCATACCGACAATATCAGGACTATCACACAGACCGGACACGCAGGCACGATAAGCACACACACACACACACACACACACACACACACACACACACACACACACACACACACACACACACACACACACACACACACACACACACACACACACACACACACACACACACACATACACACACACACACACACACACTGGACATGCATGATAAGCACACACACCTACACACACATACACACACACACATACACACCTGACACGCAGGCACGATAAGCACACACACACACACACACACACACACACACACACACACACACACACACACACACACACACACACACACACACACACACACACACACACACACACACACACACACACACACACACAAAACTTTCAGAACAGCTAGTAACTGGGGGAGGGCAAGGCGACAGTAGAAGTTGACTCTAAACACAGGCAACAGCAGAAGGTGACTCTGAACACAGGCGACCGCAGAAGGTGACTCTAAACACAGGCGACCGCAGAAGGTGGCTCTAAACACAGGCGACCGCAGAAGGTGACTCTAAACACAGGCGACTGAACCCTACTGTCCATTCAGAAACCCTGCTCTTCTCTCAACCAATAAGATTGTCCGCTCAGACTACCCATTCATAAAGAAACATACTGAGTTACAGTATATACATTCACTTCCCCTTCTACACCCCGCCCCCCCCCCCTCCCATCGCCTCGTGCTCGGAGTTCATTCATGCCTTCTGCCACTGGGCAAAAGGAGTGGACTGTACCATTTACCCCAATTTATAGGGGAGTCAACATGACAGAGGATGGGGAGGGAGGGGGAAACTATACAACATTCCTATTCTCTACTACATACAGTAACAACCCAACAGAACAAGTCAATGACTGCATAGAACCAATAAAACAGACATTAGCAACACAATGACTGATATCCCAATGCATTTTTTTTTTTTTACTTTTGCCCTATACTGTGCCCTTCACAGCTTATTTAAATAAGTCACATTTGGAGACAGCATAAGAGCTCTGTCATACTTCTGTATCCATTTAATTCTATCAATGTACAAGCTATACATGCTATTACAGTCTATGACTATGTAACAGCTATGTAGCTGTTATATAACAGTGAATCAGCTATGTAACAGTGAATCAGCTATGTAACAGTTATGCAACAGCTATGTAACAGTGAATCAGCATTGTAACAGCTATGTAACAGCTATGTAACAGCTATATAACAGTGAATCAGCTATGTAACAGCTATGTAACAGTTATGTAACAGTGAATCATCTATGTAACAGCTATGTAACAGCTATGTAACAGCTATGTAACAGCTATGTAACAACTATGTAACAGCTATGTAACAGCTATGTAACAGTGAATCAGCTATGTAACAGCTATGTAACAGCTATGTAATAGCTATGTAACAGTGAATTAGCTATGTAACAGCTATGTAACAGCTATGTAACAGCTATGTAACAGTGAATCAGCTATGTAACAGCTATGTAACAGCTATGTAATAGCTATGTAACAGTGAATTAGCTATGTAACAGTGAATCCGCATTGTAACAGCTATGTAACAGCTATGTAACAGCTATGTAACAGCTATATAACAGTGAATCAGCTATGTAACATTGAATCAGCTATGTAACAGCTATGTAACAGCTATGTAACAGCTATATAACAGTGAATCAGCTATGTAACAGCTATGTAACAGCTATGTAACAGCTATGTAACAGCTATATAACAGTGAATCAGCTATGTAACAGCTATGTAACAGCTATGTAACAGTGAATCAGCTATGTAACAGCTTTGTAACAGCTATGTAACAGCTATATAACAGTGAATTAGCTATGTAACAGTGAATCAGCATTGTAACAGCTATGTAACAGCTATGTAACAGCTATGTAACAGTGAATCAGATGCGTTGTAATCCGACTAATCTAATAACACTCCGAGGTAACATTCACACTAGTAATCTCTATTCAATCCAGCACAGCTCCAATACATTACAGTAAATCACTACTATATCTCACTGTGCTTTCAGCTGGACTACCTCACACAAATATAAACACATATCATCATATTATTACAGGGCTGACAGAGAAAGGATTTCTGTCACAAAGATGTTTTTCTAAGTGCACTGTCTATTTCTATTCAATAAGAAATGTGTCATTCTGAGTCTGAGAGCTTCTCTAGTTTTCCTCTAGTCTGGTCTGACTGTGGAGGATCAGTGAGCGTTTTCTCAGCCTTAACGTGGACCATATGATATCCATCAGAAGCAGCAGTGCTAACTGGGACTTTTTTCCCCCCACTTACCTACTCAGAGCATTTCCTCCTGATGGCTGTGAGCTTCTCGCCGAACCCTCTCCATTTCTCTTTCTCTCTGTCTCTCTCTCTGTGTTGGTCTGTCTCTCTGTCGGTTCCCCTCTTCTTCCACTTTCTCTCTGCCCCCTCCCCTCTCTCTCTGTCAGATAATCTGGTGTTCCCCTCCAGTTTGCCTCTCTCAGGGAGAGAAGAGAGAGAATTGTCTCTCTAGCTTCCAAACTTAACTAAACCAAATTCAAAAGAATCTGTCCTTACACGTCTCTCTCTCTCTCCTTTCTCTCTCTCTCACTCTGCCTCTCTCTCCCCCCCTCTCCTCTCTCTGTCTCTCCCCCTCTCCTCTCTCTCCTATCCTATCCTCTCCTCTATCTCTCTCTGTCTCTCCTCTCTCTCCTCTCCTCTCCTCTCCCTTTCTCTTTCTCTTTCAGTCTTTTTTTCTCCTTCGGTTGCATTCTTTAGAGTGTAATCAGTAACAGGCTTAAAGTGACAGCGCTGTGCTGAAGCCGACACACACACACACACACACACACACACACACACACACACACACACACACACACACACACACACACACACACACACACACACACACACACACACACACACACACACACACACACACACTCTCACAAACATACACACACTCTCTCTCTCTTTAAGTCCCTCTGGGCTAAAGGTGCTTTCCCACCACACTGCCGACCCCGCTCCCGACCCCGCTCTCACAACCCAGCCCTGCCGAGAAAAAACTACTATCACATGTTACAGCACTAAGACTCTCTCTCTCTTTCCCCCTGTATTCCTCTTTCTTTATCTGTCTCTCTCTTTCCCCCTGTATTCCTCTTTCTTTATCTCTCTCTCTCTCTTCCCCCCTGTATTCCTCTTTCTTTATCTCTCTCTCTCTCTTTCCCCCTGTATTCCTCTTTCTTTATCTCCCTCTCTCTCTTTCCCCCTGTATTCCTCTTTCTTTATCTCTCTCTCACTTTCCCCCTCTATATCTCTCTCTTTCCCCCTCTATTTCTCTTTCTTTATCTCTCTCTCACTTTCCCCCTCTATATCTCTCTCTTTCCCCCTCTATTCCTATTTCTTTATCTCTCTCTTTCCCCCTGTATTCCTCTTTCTTTATCTCTCTCTCTCTCTCTCTCTTTCCCCCTCTATTCCTCTTTCTTTATCTCTCTCTCACTTTCCCCCTGTATTCCTCTTTCTTTATCTCTCTCTCTCTCTTTCCCCCTGTATTCCTCTTTCTTTATCTCTCTCTCACTTTCCCCCTCTATATCTCTCTCTTTCCCCCTCTATTCCTATTTCGTTATCTCTCTCTTTCCCCCTCTATTCCTCTTTCTTTATCTCTCTCTTTCCCCCTCTATCCCTATTTCTTTATCTCTCTCTCTTCCCCCTCTATTCCTTTTAATTTATCTGTCTGTCTGTCTGTCTGTCTGTCTGTCTGTCTGTCTGTCTGTCTGTCTGTCTGTCTGTCTGTCTGTCTGTCTGTGTCTCTCTACCTCCCTCCCTCTCTTTCCCTCAGCCCCTCTGATGCAGACAGACAGACAGACAGACAGACAGACAGACAGACAGACAGACAGACAGACACACTCTCTCTTACACACTCTGAGCTGAGACTGAGCTCTTATAGTCCCTTGGTGAAAGGGGCTGAGCCTATCGCAGTGGAGGGCAGTGTTCTGTTACACTCCTCTCAATTGAGAGGTTAGAGAGAGGACACCCATTCAGAAAAAAAGAGAGGGAGAGGAGAGGTCTCGTTATCAGCTAAGAGACGTCCACATGGTTCTGACAATTAATTGAAATGAACAGTGAGAGAGTCCCGTAGATCACAGACAAGACCCCTGCACTTCTCTCCTATCTACAGTGACGGCTCCCCCTTCACTGTCTCTAGTCTACACCACAGAGAAAGTACCTGGACTTGCAGTCAATCACCTCTGAGACACCTGAGAAATGGGAAAATAAGCTGAGATGTCAGACACTAAAGCACAAATGACACGTACAAGACAGAAGCTTGGATGTCCAGTAGAGAGAGAACATGAAAACGAAAGACAGAACATCTTCATCTGCCAGTCCTCACCTCCATATAACCTTCTCACAACCATACCTTTCCTCACTCTGTTACCAAGAGTAGAGATATAGGAAGGAGCTCGGAAACTGCCACTCCAATAGAAATGCCTGCTCATGATACTAAGCACTGGCGTTTTTGGCTAACTCAGCCAATCAGCACAAGTACAGAGACACCAGACCGTGTTCAGTGGCAGAACTGTGCAAAAAGTAAAGTGGTCTTGATTTGAAAAGCCAGAAGAGCTGTGTGTGTAAGGCTGTGGTCAGGTTGTAGGGGCTCTTCAGGTTACTACAGATGTATACACACTAGTAATACAAATCTACTCTTTCAAAAGACATGGACTGAAGTAGGACATCTCAATTACTGAAGTAGCCAATGAATTAGCTCATTTAAAATCAGGTCAAATATATATGAGTATAATATACATTTAAAGTTCTGGAATTTTCTATACAGTTATTGTTATTGAGAGAGAATGGTAACTGGGTAGGGCTCAAGAAAATCCAGTTACTACACAATGCATAGCGGTTGGGTGGGGCTGTAGGAAACACATTACTACAGAATGTACGGAGGGTGGGTGAGGGTGTGTGTGTGAATCACAGCTTGCCATGTGTCAGCAGCAGAGTGAAACTATACGCTCTCTGTCTGTCTCTCATTGTGTTCAGTGGGTGACTCTCAGCTACAGTATGTTAGCTAGCTAGCGTTAGTGTGGTTTAGCTAGCATGACTCAGAGCCATGACTGGCTAAAAGACCGTAGAAGTGAGGGACAAACAGCTGGAATTACCTTTATTTAGCTAGAATGGTGTAATAGTGGAGCAAGAACTGAAATGTCAGAGTTTCCTCTATTCCTCTGGTATTGATTAGGATGAGTGATATTTATGTAGAAGAGGGGTTTGAAGAGGCTGTGTTTAATTATTTTATAGTCTTGATGTTAGACTTAATGTGTTTTCTTAAACTGTACTCATTCTGAACAGCTAAATACATGTTTTAAATTATTTCAACAAAATCTGTATAAAATGTATATAGTTTATTTGTATAATGAATTATACAAATAAAGTTAAAGGTTAACAGAAACCTCAGTAAACCTCATACCAGCTGACTTTTGTTTCCCCATTGGTGAATTTAAAAACAATGATTTTACATTTATATTTGAGTAAATTAGTATGTTATAATTATGTAATTCCTTGTTCTGGAATTACAAATATCTGATATTCATTTACAGTATACTGTAAAAATGTTATTAATAGCCTGGGCGTTTATATGCTTATTTCGCTGAACACAACAGGCGCTTTTTAGAGAGGCTTCTATTTGAGCCAGGCTTCTATTTGAGCCAGGCTTCTATTTCCTTAATGCACACAGCGTTTGCTCATTTTTATAATAACTAAATGGCCCATTATTTAGAAAGTATTTTTTCTTCTCCGTGATGTTACATACAAATCTGCTTTGCTTCAACCTTGGTTTATAAAGACTCATTGTGTTCAGTGGGTGACTCTCAGCTACAGTATGTTAGCTAGCTAGCGTTAGTGTGGTTTAGCTAGCATGACTCAGAGCCATGACTGGCTAAAAGACCGTAGAAGTGAGGGACACATTTGGATAGACATATGGATTTTGAACTACAGAAAAAAAGTGTGTGTTGTGTAAAGTATAAATATCTAAATGATATGTATGATACATGATAACCATACATAATGATCAAAGAGGTCAAAGAGGTGGGCATGGATCCTGTCAAAGAGGTGGGCATGTATCTGTCAAAGAGGTGGGCATGGATCCTGTCAAAGAGGTGGGCATGGATCCTGTCAAAGAGGTGGGCATGGATCCTGTCAAAGAGGTGGGCATGGGCCCTGTCAGAGGTGGGCATGGATCCTGTCAGAGAGGTGGGCATGGATCCTGTCAAAGAGGTGGGCATGGATCCTGTCAAAGAGGTGTGCATGGATCCTGTCAAAGAGGTGTGCATGGATCCTGTCAGAGGTGGGCATGGATCCTGTCAAAGAGGTGGGCATGGATCCTGTCAGAGAGGTGGGCATGGATCCTGTCAAAGAGGTGGGCATGGATCCTGTCAAAGAGGTGGGCATGGATCCTGTCAAAGAGGTGGGCATGGGCCCTGTCAAAGAGGTGGGCATGGGCCCTGTCAAAGAGGTGGGCATGGATCCTGTCAAAGAGGTGGGCATGGATCCTGTCAAAGAGGTGGGCATGGGTCCTGTCAAAGAGGTGGGCATGGATCCTGTCAAAGAGGTGGGCATGGATCCTGTCAAAGAGGTGGGCATGTATCCTGTCAAAGAGGTGGGCATGTATCTGTCAAAGAGGTGGGCATGGGCCCTGTCAAAGAGGTGGGCATGGATCCTGTCAAAGAGGTGGGCATGGGCCCTGTCAAAGAGGTGGGCATGGATCCTGTCAGAGAGGTGGGCATGGATCCTGTCAGAGAGGTGGGCATGGATCCTGTCAGAGAGATGGGCATGGATCCTGTCAGAGAGATGGGCATGGGCCCTGTCAGAGATGGGCATGGATCCTGTCAGAGACTGGTTAGTCTGCAGGATGTGAACTATGCTTCACCGTTACATTTACAGTAATTGACGTTGTAATGCATGTAAATTCACTAAACATGTTCCAGTATTGTTCCAGTATGATCTATTGACAGTAAACTCTGTTCTACCGTCAGAATGGACAGCGCATGGTGTTGTCCGTGGCCCGGGTGCTGACCGATCAGCAGGAGTGGGCCGTGGTGGAAATGGTGAGAGACAGGAATGACAGACGAAGCACATTTATCTGGTGCCTTTTGGAGAGAAACAACGACCAGGTGAAACAACTGCTGGTCGAGTATGTTCCGGTACAGCACTATATACTGTATTACTGTTACTATTAATGCACATGATACTTCACAATATCATACTGGAACTATAGTGTAAAAATAACTAACCACAATACATTTTTAACGTGTGTTGGTGTTTGATGCTGCTGTGAACATCACAAGTATATTTTTGTTGATGAAGCGGCCTTCAACCTGGCCAAAACATTCCTACCCACCAGGCTACCCCCCGCCCACAATGCTGGCCCATGTTGACTCCAGTGCTTCCCACAGTTGCTTCAAGTTGGCTGGATGTCAGAATTCAATAAATCAGATTAAAAATAAATAAAAATAAAGACGTGTTAAAGTGTCATAATTCAGTATTCTGTGCACCCTTTGACTTCCAGGAAGACTTTAACCAACTACACCCCGACATTTCTCAAAGTTTTTCCCATTGTGGTGTTTTGTGATCCATTAGAGCAGAACACGTCAACCCTGTTACGGTCAGCCCTGTTACGGTCAGCCCTGTTACGGTCAACCCTGTTACGGTCAGCCCTGTTACGGTCAGCCCTGTTACGGTCAACCCTGTTACGGTCAGCCCTGTTACGGTCAGCCCTGTTACGGTCAGCCCTGTTACGGTCAGCCATGTTACGGTCAGCCCTGTTACGGTCAGCCCTGTTACGGTCAGCCCTGTTACGGTCAGCCCTGTTACGGTCAGCCCTGTTGGGGTCAGCCCTGTTACGGTCAGCCCTGTTACGGTCAACCCTGTTACGGTCAGCCCTGTTACGGTCAGCCCTGTTACGGTCAACCCTGTTACGGTCAACCATGTTACGGTCAACCATGTTACGGTCAGCCCTGTTACGGTCAGCCCTGTTACGGTCAGCCCTGTTACGGTCAACCCTGTTACGGTCAGCCCTGTTACGGTCAGCCCTGTTACGGTCAGCCATGTTACGGTCAACCATGTTACGGTCAGCCCTGTTGGGGTCAGCCCTGTTACGGTTAACCCTGTTACGGTCAACCCTGTTACGGTCAACCCTGTTACGGTCAGCCATGTTACGGTCAGCCCTGATACGGTCAGCCATGTTACGGTCAGCCCTGTTACGGTCAGCCCTGTTACGGTCAACCCTGTTACGGTCAGCCCTGTTACGGTCAGCCATGTTACGGTCAGCCCTGTTACGGTCAGCCCTGTTACGGTCAACCCTGGTACGGTCAACCATGTTACGGTCAACCCTGTTACGATCAGCCATGTTACGGTCAACCCTGTTACGGTCAACCCTGTTACGGTCAGCCATGTTACGGTCAGCCCTGTTACGGTCAGCCCTGTTACGGTCAGCCCTGTTACGGTCAGCCCTGTTACGGTCAGCCATGTTACGGTTAACCCTGTTACGGTCAGCCCTGTTACGGTCAGCCCTGTTGGGGTCAGCCCTGTTACGGTCCACCCTGTTACGGTCAGCCCTGTTACGGTCAGCCCTGTTACGGTCAACCCTGTTACGGTCAGCCCTGTTACGGTCAGCCCTGTTACGGTCAGCCCTGTTACGGTCAACCCTGTTAACCATGGACAGACAGGCTAGATTTTTTTCAAACAAAGTTTGCATTTAACTGCTGTCATATGAGGATTTATAGCTTTATTTGGCACTTAATAAGCACTTAATATAGTAATTTATTTATTTAACCTCTTGCAATCGGAAAACATGTTTTTTTATGAAGTTGAACGTGTACTCTTTATGACAGAATGGTAAAATTAGGTGAAATCAAATGTTTTTTTCCTCACCAAGTTACACATCTCAAAAGGCACCGAATTGGTGGAACGACTCAATAATGGTAAAAATAATCAATGCAACTGTAATATGTTAACTTAAATTGTTTGTGATCTACGGTGTCAATATATTGCATCAGGTCATTGACAGTCATAGCAACATGATGCCAAAACACACAATCAATAACCTAGTGGCGTCACACTGCAGAGCACAGAGGATACCTTTAGCCTGTGATGACAATGATCCCATGGAAATGTGCCACGCACTCGCCCTCGCACACGCACACGCACACGCACACGCACACACACACACACACACACACACACACACACACACACACACATACGCACACACACACTTCCTCTCTAAATAAGACTCTTTCACAGCCATGTTGGAATGTCTCAGTCAGCTGAGGACAGGCTGATGTAACAGAGCCTCAGCCGAGAGAGAGCGTGCCAGACCAGACCCCTGTCCCTGGTTGTGTGTCTGTCTGTATGTTTCTGTATGTGTGTCTGTCTGTATGGCAGACTTGCTGATTATTATATTAGGCTGGCGGTGTCATCTAGCCTAGAGACATAGGGAGCAGAAGGACAGAGGGAGTAGAAGGACAGAGGGAGTAGAAGGACAGCGGGAGCAGAAGGACAGAGGGAGCAGAAGGACAGAGGGAACAGAAGGACAGAGGGAACAGAAGGACAGCTGGAGCAGAAGGACAGCGGGAGAAGAAGGACAGAGGGAGCAGAAGGACAGAGGGAGCAGAAGGAACAGAAGGACAGAGAGAGCAGAAGGACAGAGGGAGCAGAAGGACAGAGGGAACAGAAGGACAGAGGGAACAGAAGGACAGAGGGAGCAGAAGGACAGAGGGAACAGAAGGACAGAGGGAGCAGAAGGACAGAGGGAGCAGAAGGACATATGGAGCAGAAGGACAGAGGGAGGAGAAGGACAGAGGGAACAGAAGGACAGAGGGAGCAGAAGGACAGAGGGAGCAGAAGGACAGAGGGAACAGAAGGACAGAGGGAGCAGAAGAACAGAGGGAGCAGAAGGACAGAGGGAGCAGAAGAACAGAGGGAGCAGAAGAACAGAGGGAGCAGAAGAACAGAGGGAGCAGAAGAACAGAGGGAGCAGAAGGACAGCGGGAACAGAGGGACAGAGGGAGCAGAAGGACAGAGGTAACAGAAGGACAGAGGGAGCAGAAGGACAGAGAGAACAGGACAGAGGGAGCAGAAGGACAGAGGGAGCAGAAGGACAGAGGGAACAGAAAGACAGAGGGAACAGAAGGACAGAGGTAACAGAATTACAGAGGGAGCAGAAGGACAGAGGGAACAGAAGGACAGAGGGAGCAGAAGGACAGAGGGAACAGAAGGACAGAGGGAGCAGAAGGACATAGGGAGCAGAAGGACAGAGGGAGCAGAAGGACAGAGGGAACAGAAGGACATAGGGAACAGAAGGACAGAGGGAGCAGAAGGACAGAGGGAGCAGAAGGACAGAGTGAACAGAAGGACAGAGGGAGCAGAAGAACAGAGGGAGCAGAAGGACAGAGGGAGCAGAAGACAAGAGGGAGCAGAAGAACAAATGGAGCAGAAGAAGAGAGGGAGCAGAAGAACAGAGGGAGCAGAAGGACAGCGGGAACAGAGGGAACAGAGGGACAGAGGGAGCAGAAGGACAGAGGTAACAGAAGGACAGAGGGAGCAGAAGGACAGAGGGAACAGAAAGACAGAGGGAAAAGAAGGACAGAGGTAACAGAATTACAGAGGGAGCAGAAGGACAGAGGGAGCAGAAGGACAGAGGGAACAGAAGGACAGAGGGAGCAGAAGGACAGAGAGAACAGGACAGAGGGAGCAGAAGGACAGAGGGGGCAGAAGGACAGAGGGAGCAGAAGGACATATGGAACAGAAGGACAGAGGGAGCAGAAGGACAGAGGGAGCAGAAGGACAGAGGGAGCAGAAGGACAGAGGGAACAGAAGATCAGAGGGAACAGAAGGACAGAGGGAGCAGAAGGACAGAGGGAACAGAAGGACAGGGGGAACAGAAGGACAGACGGAGCAGAAGGACAGAGGTAACATAAGGACAGAGGGAGCAGAAGGACAGAGAGAACAGGACAGAGGGAGCAGAAGGACAGAGGGAGCAGAAGAACAGAGGGAGCAGAAGAACAAAGGGAGCAGAAGGACAGAGGGAGAAGAAGAACAGAGGGAACAGAAGAACAAAGGGAGCAGAAGAACAGAGGGAGCAGGAGAACAGAGGGAGCAGAAGGACAGCAGGAACAGAGGGAACATAGGGACAGAGGGAGCAGAAGGACAGAGGGAGCAGAAGGACAGCGGGAACAGAGGGAACAGAGGGATAGAGGGAGCAGAAGGACAGAGGGAGCAGAAGAACAGAGGGTGCAAAAGAACAGAGGGAGAAGAAAGACAGAGGGAACAGAAGGACAGAGGGAGCAGAAGGACAGAGGGAACAGAAGGACATAGGGAACAGAAGGACATAGGGAACAGAAGGACAGAGGGAGCACAAGGACAGAGGGAGCAGAAGGACAGAGGTAACAGAAGGACAGAGGGAGCAGAAGGACAGAGGGAGCAGAAGGACAGAGGTAGCAGAAGGACAGATGGAGCAGAAGGACAGAGAGAACAGGACAGAGGGAGCAGAAGGACAGAGGGAGCAGAAGGACAGAGGGAGAAGAAAGACAGAGGGAGCAGAAGGACATAGGGAACAGAAGGACAGAGGGAGCAGAAGAACTGAGGGAGTAGAAGGACAGAGGGAGCAGAAGAACAGAGGGAGCAGAAGAACAGAGGGAGCAGAAGGACAGCGGGAACAGAGGGAACAGAGGGATAGAGGGAGCAGAAGGACAGAGGGAGCAGAAGAACAGAGGGTGCAAAAGAACAGAGGGAGAAGAAAGACAGAGGGAACAGAAGGACAGAGGGAGCAGAAGGACAGAGGGAACAGAAGGACAGAGGGAACAGAAGGACAGAGGGAACAGAAGGACAGAGGGAGCAGAAGGACAGAGGGAGCAGAAGGACAGAGGTAACAGAAGGACAGAGGGAGCAGAAGGACAGAGGGAGCAGAAGGACAGAGGTAGCAGAAGGACAGAGGGAGCAGAAGGACAGAGAGAACAGGACAGAGGGAGCAGAAGGACAGAGGGAGCAGAAGGACAGAGGGAGAAGAAAGACAGAGGGAGCAGAAGGACATAGGGAACAGAAGGACAGAGGGAACAGAAGGACAGAGGGAACAGAAGGACAGAGGGAGCAGAAGGAAAGAGGGAGCAGAAGAACAGATGGAGCAGAAGGACAGAGGGAACAGAAGGACAGAGGGAACAGAAGGACAGAGGGAACAGAAGGACAGAGGGAGCAGAAGGACAGAGGGAGCAGAAGGACAGAGGGAGCAGAAGGACAGAGAGAACAGGACAGAGGGAGCAGAAGGACAGAGGGAGCAGAAGCACAGAGGGAGCAGAAGTACATAGGGAACAAAAGGACAGAGGGAACAGAAGGACAGAGGGAGCAGAAGAACAGAGGGAGCAGAAGGACAGAGGGAGCAGAAGAACAGAGGGAGCAGATGAACAAAGGGAGCAGAAAAACAGAGGGAGCAGAAGGATAGAGGGAGCAGAAGGACAGAGGGAGCAGAAGGACAGCGGGAACAGAGGGAACAGAGGGACAGCGGGAGCAGAAAGACAGAGGGAGCAGAAGAACAGAGGGAGCAGAAGGACAGGGGGAGCAGAAGGACAGAGGGAACAGAAGGACAGAGGGAACAGAAGGACAGAGGTAAAAGAAGGACAGAGGGAGCAGAAGGACAGAGGGAGCAGAAGGACATAGGGAACAGAAGGACAGAGGGAGCAGAAGGACAGATGGAGCAGAAGGACAGAGGGAGCAGAAGGACATGGGGAACAGAAGGACAGAGGGAACAGAAGAACAGAGGGAGCAGAAGGACAGAGGGAGCAGAAGGACAGAGGGAGCAGAAGGACAGAGGGAACAGAAGGACAGAGGGAGCAGAAGGACAGAGGTAACAAAAGGACAGAGGGAGCAGAAGGACAGAGAGAACAAGACAGAGGGAGCAGAAGGACAGAGGGAGCAGAAGGACAGAGGTAACAGAAGGACAGAGGGAGCAGAAGGACAGAGAGAACAGGACAGAAGGAGCAGAAGGACAGCGGGAGCGGAAGGACAGAGGGAGCAGAAGGACAGAGGGAGCAGAAGGACAGAGGGAACAGAAGAACAGAGGGAGCAGAAGGACAGAGGGAGCAGAAGAACAGAGGGAGCAGAAGAACAAAGGAAGCAGAAGAACAGAGGGAGCAGAAGAACAAAGGGAGCAGAAGAACAGAGGGAGCAGTAGGACAGCGGGAACAGAGGGAACAGAGGGACAGAGGGAGCAGAAGGACAGAGGGAGCAGAAGGACAGCGGGAACAGAAGGACAGAGGGAACAGAAGGACAGAGGGAGCAGATGGACAGAGGGAGCAGAAGTTAGAGGGAGCAGAAGGACAGAGGGAACAGAAGGACAGAGGGAGCAGATGGACAGAGGGAGCAGAAGGACAGAGGGAACAGAAGGACAGAGGGAACAGAAGGACAGAGGGAGCAGAAGGACAGATGGAGCAGAAGGACAGAGGGAACAGAAGGACAGAGGGAGCAGAAGAACAGAGGGAGCAGAAGGACAGTGGGAGCAGAAGACAAGAGGGAGCAGAAGAACAAATGGAGCAGAAGAAGAGAGGGAGCAGAAGAACAGAGGGAGCAGAAGGACAGCGGGAACAGAGGGAACAGAGGGACAGAGGGAGCAGAAGGACAGAGGTAACAGAAGGACAGAGGGAGCAGAAGGACAGAGAGAACAGGACAGAGGGAGCAGAAGGACAGAGGGAGCAGAAGGACAGAGGGAGCAGAAGGACAGAGGGAACAGAAAGACAGAGGGAACAGAAGGACAGAGGTAACAGAATTACAGAGGGAGCAGAAGAACAGAGGGAGCAGAAGGACAGAGGGAACAGAAGGACAGAGGGAGCAGAAGGACAGAGAGAACAGGACAGAGGGAGCAGAAGGACAGAGGGGGCAGATAGACAGAGGGAGCAGAAGGACATATGGAACAGAAGGACAGAGGGAACAGAAGAACAGAGGGAGCAGAAGGACAGAGGGAGCAGAAGGACAGAGGGAACAGAAGATCAGAGGGAACAGAAGGACAGAAGGAGCAGAAGGACAGAGGGAACAGAAGGACATGGGGAACAGAAGGACAGACGGAGCAGAAGGACAGAGGTAACATAAGGACAGAGGGAGCAGAAGGACAGAGAGAACAGGACAGAGGGAGCAGAAGGACAGAGGGAGCAGAAGAACAGAGGGAGCAGAAGAACAAAGGGAGCAGAAGGACAGAGGGAGAAGAAGAACAGAGGGAACAGAAGAACAAAGGGAGCAGAAGAACAGAGGGAGCAGGAGAACAGAGGGAGCAGAAGGACAGCAGGAACAGAGGGAACATAGGGACAGAGGGAGCAGAAGGAACGAGGGAGCAGAAGGACAGCGGGAACAGAGGGAACAGAGGGACATAGGGAACAGAAGGACAGAGGGAGCAGAAGGACAGAGGGAGCAGAAGAACAGAGGGAGCAGAAGAACAGAGGGAGCAGAAGGACAGCGGGAACAGAAGGAACAGAGGGACAGAGGGAGCAGAAGGACAGAGGGAGCAGAAGAACAGAGGGTGCAAAAGAACAGAGGGAGAAGAAAGACAGAGGGAACAGAAGGACAGAGGGAGCAGAAGGACAGAGGGAACAGAAGGACATAGGGAACAGAAGGACATAGGGAACAGAAGGACAGAGGGAGCACAAGGACAGGGGGAGCAGAAGGACAGAGGTAACAGAAGGACAGAGGGAGCAGAAGGACAGCGGGAGCGGAAGGACAGAGGGAGCAGAAGGACAGAGGGAGCAGAAGGACAGAGGGAACAGAAGAACAGAGGGAGCAGAAGGACAGAGGGAGCAGAAGAACAGAGGGAGCAGAAGAACAAAGGAAGCAGAAGAACAGAGGGAGCAGAAGAACAAAGGGAGCAGAAGAACAGAGGGAGCAGTAGGACAGCGGGAACAGAGGGAACAGAGGGACAGAGGGAGCAGAAGGACAGAGGGAGCAGAAGGACAGCGGGAACAGAAGGACAGAGGGAACAGAAGGACAGAGGGAGCAGATGGACAGAGGGAGCAGAAGTTAGAGGGAGCAGAAGGACAGAGGGAACAGAAGGACAGAGGGAGCAGATGGACAGAGGGAGCAGAAGGACAGAGGGAACAGAAGGACAGAGGGAACAGAAGGACAGAGGGAGCAGAAGGACAGATGGAGCAGAAGGACAGAGGGAACAGAAGGACAGAGGGAGCAGAAGAACAGAGGGAGCAGAAGGACAGTGGGAGCAGAAGACAAGAGGGAGCAGAAGAACAAATGGAGCAGAAGAAGAGAGGGAGCAGAAGAACAGAGGGAGCAGAAGGACAGCGGGAACAGAGGGAACAGAGGGACAGAGGGAGCAGAAGGACAGAGGTAACAGAAGGACAGAGGGAGCAGAAGGACAGAGAGAACAGGACAGAGGGAGCAGAAGGACAGAGGGAGCAGAAGGACAGAGGGAGCAGAAGGACAGAGGGAACAGAAAGACAGAGGGAACAGAAGGACAGAGGTAACAGAATTACAGAGGGAGCAGAAGAACAGAGGGAGCAGAAGGACAGAGGGAACAGAAGGACAGAGGGAGCAGAAGGACAGAGAGAACAGGACAGAGGGAGCAGAAGGACAGAGGGGGCAGATAGACAGAGGGAGCAGAAGGACATATGGAACAGAAGGACAGAGGGAACAGAAGAACAGAGGGAGCAGAAGGACAGAGGGAGCAGAAGGACAGAGGGAACAGAAGATCAGAGGGAACAGAAGGACAGAAGGAGCAGAAGGACAGAGGGAACAGAAGGACAGGGGGAACAGAAGGACAGACGGAGCAGAAGGACAGAGGTAACATAAGGACAGAGGGAGCAGAAGGACAGAGAGAACAGGACAGAGGGAGCAGAAGGACAGAGGGAGCAGAAGAACAGAGGGAGCAGAAGAACAAAGGGAGCAGAAGGACAGAGGGAGAAGAAGAACAGAGGGAACAGAAGAACAAAGGGAGCAGAAGAACAGAGGGAGCAGGAGAACAGAGGGAGCAGAAGGACAGCAGGAACAGAGGGAACATAGGGACAGAGGGAGCAGAAGGAACGAGGGAGCAGAAGGACAGCGGGAACAGAGGGAACAGAGGGACATAGGGAACAGAAGGACAGAGGGAGCAGAAGAACTGAGGGAGTAGAAGGACAGAGGGAGCAGAAGAACAGAGGGAGCAGAAGAACAGAGGGAGCAGAAGGACAGCGGGAACAGAAGGAACAGAGGGATAGAGGGAGCAGAAGGACAGAGGGAGCAGAAGAACAGAGGGTGCAAAAGAACAGAGGGAGAAGAAAGACAGAGGGAACAGAAGGACAGAGGGAGCAGAAGGACAGAGGGAACAGAAGGACATAGGGAACAGAAGGACATAGGGAACAGAAGGACAGAGGGAGCACACGGACAGGGGGAGCAGAAGGACAGAGGTAACAGAAGGACAGAGGGAGCAGAAGGACAGAGGGAGCAGAAGGACAGAGGTAGCAGAAGGACAGAGGGAGCAGAAGGACAGAGAGAACAGGACAGAGGGAGCAGAAGGACAGAGGGAGCAGAAGGACAGAGGGAGAAGAAAGACAGAGGGAGCAGAAGGACATAGGGAACAGAAGGACATAGGGAACAGAAGGACAGAGGGAACAGAAGGACAGAGGGAGCAAAAGGACAGAGGGAACAGAAGGAAAGAGGGATCAGAAGAACAGATGGAGCAGAAGGACAGAGGGAACAGAAGGACAGAGGGAACAGAAGGACAGAGGGAACAGAAGGACAGAGGGAGCAGAAGGACAGAGGGAGCAGAAGGACAGAGAGAACAGGACAGAGGGAGCAGAAGGACAGAGGGAGCAGAAGCACAGAGGGAGCAGAAGTACATAGGGAACAAAAGGACAGAGGGAACAGAAGGACAGAGGGAGCAGAAGAACAGAGGGAGCAGAAGGACAGAGGGAGAAGAAGAACAGAGGGAGCAGATGAACAAAGGGAGCAGAAGAACAGAGGGAGCAGAAGGACAGAGGGAGCAGAAGGACAGAGGGAGCAGAAGGACAGCGGGAACAGAGGGAACAGAGGGACAGCGGGAGCAGAAAGACAGAGGGAGCAGAAGAACAGAGGGAGCAGAAGGACAGAGGGAGCAGAAGGACAGAGGGAACAGAAGGACAGAGGGAACAGAAGGACAGAGGGAACAGAAGGACAGAGGGAACAGAAGAACAGAGGGAGCAGAAGGACAGAGGGAGCCGAAGGACATAGGGAACAGAAGGACAGAGGGAGCAGAAGGACAGAGGGAGCAGAAGGACAGAGGGAGCAGAAGGACAGAGGTAACAGAAGGACAGAGGGAACAGGAAAGCGGGAGCAGAAGGACAGAGGGAGCAGAAGGACAGAGGGAGCAGAAGGACATAGGGAACAGAAGAACAGAGGGAGCAGAAGGACAGAGGGAGCAGAAGGACAGAGGGAGCAGAAGGACAGAGGGAACAGAAGGGCAGAGGGAACAGAAGGACAGAGGGAGCAGAAGGACAGAGGGACAGAGGTACAGAGGGAGCAGACGGACAGGGGGAACAGAAGGAAAAAGGGCACAGAGGGAAGAGAGGGAGCAGAAGGACAGAGGGAGCAGAAGAACAGAGGGAACAGAAGGACAGAGGAAACAGAAGGACAGAGGGAACAGAAGGACAGAGGGAACAGAAGGACAGAGGGAGTAGAAGGACAGAGGGAGTAGAAGGACAGAGGGAGCAGAAGGACAGAGGGAGCAGAAGGATAGAGGGAACAGAAGGACAGAGGGAACAGAGGGACAGAGGGAGCAGAAGTACATAGGGAACAGAAGAACAGAGGGAGCAGAAGAACAGAGGGAGAAGAAGGACAGAGGGAACAGAAGTACAGAGGGAACAGAAGGACAGGGGGAACAGAAGGACAGAGGTAACAGAAGGACAGAGGTAACAGAAGGACAGAGGGAGCAGAAGGACAGAGGGAGCAGAAGGACATATGGAACAGAAGGACAGAGGGAGCAGAAGGACAGAGAGAGCAGAAGGACAGAGGGAACAGAAGGACAGAGGGAGCAGAAGGACAGAGAGAATAGGACAGAGGGAGCAGAAGGACAGAGGGAGCAGAGGGACAGAGGGAGCAGAAGGACAGAGGGAACAGAAGGACAGCGGGAACAGAAGTACAGAGGGAACAGAAGGACAGAGGGAGCAGAATGACAGAGGGAGCAGAATGACAGAGGGAGCAGAAGGACAGATGGATCAGAAGGACAGAGGGAGTAGAAGGACAGATGGAGCAGAAGGACAGAGGGAACAGAAGGACAGAGGGAGCAGAAGGACAGAGGGAGCAGAAGGACAGAGGTACAGAGGGAGCAGAAGGACAGAGGGAACAGAAGGACAGAGGGAACAGAGGGAACAGAGGGACAGAGGGAGCAGAAGGACAGACGGAGCAGAAGGACAGAGGGAGCAGAAGGACAGAGGGAGAAGAGAGATTGAGAGATGGAGGGAGCAGAGGTACAGAGGAATAGGGGAGCAGAGTGACCGAGGGAACAGTGACAGAAAGACAGAGGGAGCAGAGAGATGGATAGATGGAGGGAACAGTGTGACAGAGGAATAGGGGGACAGAGGGATTAGAGGGAGCAGAGTGACAGAGGAATAGGGGGACAGAGGGATTAGAGGGAGCAGAGTGACAGAGGAATAGGGGGACAGAGGGATTAGAGGGAGCAGAGTGACAGAGGAATAGGGGGACAGAGGGATTAGAGGGAGCAGAGTGACAAAGGAATAGGGGGACAGAGGGAGCAGAGTGACAGAGGAATAGGGGGACAGGGGGATTAGAGGGAGCAGAGTGACAGAGGAATAGGGGGACAGAGGGATTAGAGGGAGCAGAGTGACATAGGAATAGGGGGACAGGGGGATTAGAGGGAGCAGAGTGACAGAGGAATAGGGGGACAGAGGGACAGAGGAATAGGGGGACAGAGGGATTAGAGGGAGCAGAGTGACAGAGGAATAGGGGGACAGAGGGATTAGAGGGAGCAGAGTGACAGAGGAATAGGGGGACAGAGGGATTAGAGGGAGCAGAGTGACAGAGGAATAGGGGGACAGAGGGATTAGAGGGAGCAGAGTGACAGAGGAATAGGGGGACAGAGGGACAGAGGGAGCAGAGTGACAGAGGAATAGGGGGACAGGGGGACAGAGGGAGCAGAGTGACAGAGGAATAGGGGGACAGGGGGACAGAGGGAGCAGAAAGACAGAGGTACAGAGGGAGCAGAAGGACAGAGGGAACAGAAGGACAGAGGGAACAGAGGGAACAGAGGGACAGAGGGAGCAGAAGGACAGAGGGAGCAGAAGGACAGAGGGAGCAGAGAGAAAAAGGGATGGAGAGATGGAGGGAGCAGAGTGACAGAGGAATAGGGGGACAGAGTGACAGAGGGACAGAGGGACAGAGGAACAGAGGGAGCAGAGTGACAGGGGGACAGAGGGATTAGAGGGAGCAGAGTGACAGAGGAATAGGGGGACAGAGGGATTAGAGGGAGCAGAGTGACAGAGGAATAGGGGGACAGAGGGATTAGAGGGAGCAGAGTAACAGAGGAATAGGGGGACAGAGGGACAGAGGGAGCAGAGTGACAGAGGAATAGGGGGACAGAGGGACAGAGGGAGCAGAGTGACAGAGGAATAGGGGGACAGGGGGACAGGGGGACAGAGGGAGCAGAGTGACAGAGGAATAGGGGGACAGGGGGACAGAGGTACAGAGGGAGCAGAAGGACAGAGGGAACAGAAGGACAGAGGGAACAGAAGGACAGAGGGAACAGAGGGACAGAGGGAGCAGAAGGACAGAGGGAGCAGAAGGACAGAGGGAGAAGAGAGATTGAGAGATGGAGGGAGCAGAGGTACAGAGGAATAGGGGAGCAGAGTGACCGAGGGAACAGTGACAGAAAGACAGAGGGAGCAGAGAGATGGATAGATGGAGGGAGCAGTGTGACAGAGGAATAGGGGGACAGAGGGATTAGAGGGAGCAGAGTGACAGAGGGACAGAGGGAGCAGAGAGAAAAAGGGATGGAGAGATGGAGGGAGCAGAGTGACAGAGGAATAGGGGGACAGAGGGATTAGAGGGAGCAGAGTGACAGAGGAATAGGGGGACAGAGGGATTAGAGGGAGCAGAGTGACAGAGGAATAGGGGGACAGAGGGATTAGAGGGAGCAGAGTGACAGAGGAATAGGGGGACAGAGGGATTAGAGGGAGCAGAGTGACAGAGGAATAGGGGGACAGAGGGAGCAGAGTGACAGAGGAATAGGGGGACAGGGGGATTAGAGGGAGCAGAGTGACAGAGGAATAGGGGGGCGGAGGGATTAGAGGGAGCAGAGTGACAGAGGAATAGGGGGACAGGGGGATTAGAGGGAGCAGAGTGACAGAGGAATAGGGGGACAGAGGGACAGAGGAATAGGGGGACAGAGGGATTAGAGGGAGCAGAGTGACAGAGGAATAGGGGGACAGAGGGATTAGAGGGAGCAGAGTGACAGAGGAATAGGGGGACAGAGGGATTAGAGGGAGCAGAGTGACAGAGGAATAGGGGGACAGAGGGATTAGAGGGAGCAGAGTGACAGAGGAATAGGGGGACAGAGGGATTAGAGGGAGCAGAGGGAGCAGAGGAATAGGGGGACAGAGGGATTAGAGGGAGCAGAGTGACAGAGGAATAGGGGGACAGAGGGATTAGAGGGAGCAGAGTGACAGAGGAATAGGGGGACAGAGGGATTAGAGGGAGCAGAGTGACAGAGGAATAGGGGGACAGAGGGACAGAGGGAGCAGAGTGACAGAGGAATAGGGGGACAGGGGGACAGAGGGAGCAGAGTGACAGAGGAATAGGGGGACAGAGGGAGCAGAAAGACAGAGGTACAGAGGGAGCAGAAGGACAGAGGGAACAGAAGGACAGAGGGAACAGAGGGACAGAGGGAGCAGAAGGACAGAGGGAGCAGAAGGACAGAGGGAGCAGAGAGAAAAAGGGATGGAGAGATGGAGGGAGCAGAGTGACAGAGGAATAGGGGGACAGAGTGACAGAGGGACAGAGGGACAGAGGAACAGAGGGAGCAGAGTGACAGAGGAATAGGGGGACAGAGGGATTAGAGGGAGCAGAGTGACAGAGGAATAGGGGGACAGAGGGATTAGAGGGAGCAGAGTGACAGAGGAATAGGGGGACAGAGGGATTAGAGGGAGCAGAGTGACAGAGGAATAGGGGGACAGAGGGACAGAGGGAGCAGAGTGACAGAGGAATAGGGGGACAGAGGGATTAGAGGGAGCAGAGTGACAGAGGAATAGGGGGACAGAGGGACAGAGGGAGCAGAGTGACAGAGGAATAGGGGGACAGAGGGACAGAGGGAGCAGAGTGACAGAGGAATAGGGGGACAGAGGGATTAGAGGGAGCAGAGTGACAGAGGGACAGAGGGAGCAGAGAGAAAAAGGGATGGAGAGATGGAGGGAGCAGAGTGACAGAGGAATAGGGGGACAGAGGGATTAGAGGGAGCAGAGTGACAGAGGAATAGGGGGACAGAGGGATCAGAGGGAGCAGAGTGACAGAGGAATAGGGGGACAGAGGGATTAGAGGGAGCAGAGTGACAGAGGAATAGGGGGACAGAGGGATTAGAGGGAGCAGAGTGACAGAGGAATAGGGGGACAGAGGGACAGAGGGAGCAGAGTGACAGAGGAATAGGGGGACAGGGGGATTAGAGGGAGCAGAGTGACAGAGGAATAGGGGGACAGGGGGACAGAGGGAGCAGAGTGACAGAGGAATAGGGGGACAGAGGGAGCAGAAAGACAGAGGTACAGAGGGAGCGGAAGGGCAGAGGGAACAGAAGGACAGAGGGAACAGAGGGAACAGAGGGACAGAGGGAGCAGAAGGACAGAGGGAGCAGAAGGACAGAGGGAGCAGAGAGAAAAAGGGATGGAGAGATGGAGGGAGCAGAGTGACAGAGGAATAGGGGGACAGAGTGACAGAGGGACAGAGGAACAGAGGGAGCAGAGTGACAGAGGAATAGGGGGACAGAGGGATTAGAGGGAGCAGAGTGACAGAGGAATAGGGGGACAGAGGGATTAGAGGGAGCAGAGTGACAGAGGAATAGGGGGACAGAGGGATTAGAGGGAGCAGAGTGACAGAGGAATAGGGGGACAGAGGGATTAGAGGGAGCAGAGTGACAGAGGAATAGGGGGACAGAGGGATTAGAGGGAGCAGAGTGACAGAGGAATAGGGGGACAGGGGGATTAGAGGGAGCAGAGTGACAGAGGAATAGGGGGACAGAGGGACAGAGGGAGCAGAGTGACAGAGGAATAGGGGGACAGAGGGACAGAGGGAGCAGAGTGATAGAGGAATAGGCGGACAGAGGGAGCGTGAGAGATGCAGCCATGATGTCATAGTCACACTGCCTTCTCTCTCTCTCTCCAGATAGCACCGCTTGTTTAACCTTCTACCCCACTGGCCTCCCGGGTGTGTGGATGTGTGAGTGAGTGAGGGTGTCAGTATGTCTGGTCTTTCTGTCCTGCTCTTTTAAAAGCACAGTGAGAAACAGACAGACAGTTCCATGGAAGCCCTGGGCTGATTAACACACTGCAGTGAGCACAGAGACCTTGCCTTGAGCCAGGCACGACACACAAAGTATACCAGGGACGGCCAGCACATGACTAACGTTATGTAGTAGAATCATTCTACAAGTAGTGTGTAGTAGTACTAATAGTAGTAGTAGTCCCAGCAGGCACAAGTTGGTTGAAGTGACATCATAACAACCAGTTTAAGACCAAAATCAAAACCCTTATTTGAATCGGACAGGGTAGTAGTCATAGTGGTAGTAACAGATGAAGTCGTAGTAATACTATATAGTCATTATATCAATCAGTTTTGACTACTGGGGTAGTAGTCATAGTGGTAGTAATAGATTAAGTCGTAGTAATACTATATAGTCATTATATCAATCAGTTTTGACTACTGGGGTAGTAGTCATAGTGGTAGTAATAGATTAAGTCGTAGTAATACTATATAGTCATTATATCAATCAGTTTTGACTACTGGGGTAGTAGTCATAGTGGTAGTAATAGATTAAGTAGTACCACTATATTAATAGTAGTACTCCTGTATACAAAGCAAGAGGAATTGATCCGTTGTGTTGGTCTGGGTGGGGTATGATGTAGTGAGGGTGGGTTTAAAGACAGTGGCGCTCTGTAGATGGGTGGAAGTGTGTGTGGGTGGTACACACTGTGTGGGAGGTGGATTGAAGGTGGCAGAGTATGTGTGTGTCGAGTGGTGCCCTGAAGGTGTGTGTGAGACTCTTTAAAGGAGCCTACTAGTCGGCCTCTGTGTCCCATTCCGTCTCCTTAACTCCTCTCTTCCTTTTCCCCTTCCAAGAAACAAGGTGTCAGAGGAAATGCAGCTGATGGCATCTCTCTCTCTCTCTCTTTCTCTCTCTCTCTCTCTCTCTCTCTCTCTCTCACCATGGGTGTCCTCTCTGTCTCTAGTCTACCTCTACATACACACAGTTCATTTCCTTGTTTCTTTGGTCAGGCTTCCCCTCATGTATCTGTGAGTGGACAAGCCAACATGAGAGTCACAGCCTCCCTCTCCACCCCCCACACACACAGACACAGTGGGACGAGCAGACGCCCTCATACTGGACGTTTGCAGGCGAAGCGTGTTCTTTTTAAACATTCCATTCTCCTCTGCCACACCGAGCAGGGTTTCCTGCTCTGTCTCGCTCTCTCTCTCTCTCTCACAAAAACCCCCACACACACCCCTCCCTCCAACCTCTCCCACACCTGTTAATTTAAATGCATTCCAGGTACCTCATGAAACTGGTTGAGAGAATGCCAATAGTGTGCAAGTTGTCATCAAGGCAAAGGGTGACTACTTTGAAGAATCTAAAATCTAAAATATATTGATTCCATGTGTGTTATTTCATAGTTTTGATGTCTTCACTATTATTCTACAACGTAGAAAATAGTAAAAATAAAGAAAACCCTCGGGATCGGTGTCCCTATACCAGGATGGTTTAGACTAGAATTGTGACTAGAATGACGTTGTAAGTAACAGCAAACTTTCCAGGACATAGACATGTCTTATAAGGGCAGAAGGCTTAAATTATTGTTAATCTAATAACTGCACTGTCCAATTTACAGTAGCTATTACATTGACAAAATACAATGCTATTGTTTGAGGAGAGTGCAAAAACAACAAACCACCTTTAATCGCGGCAACTGGTTTGATACATTCACCTCTGAAGGTAAATAATGTACTTACATTAATCTGGCTCTGATTTGTCATCCTGAGGGTCCCAGAGATAAAATGTAGCATAGTTTAGTTTGATAAAATCAATTTTTATATTCAAATGTAGGAATTGGGGTCTACAGTTTGACCCCACACCCACCATGTCCAGCTGTCTAGATGTGTGAAAGTTAGTGTATAAGCTAATGATCCATCATATATGACATTCCTGCGAGTGTGCAAACTAAAATGTTATATTACCATATAATTTTTGTATGTTCTCTATAGTTATGTACTTGAAAATGTATCAATTGACCAATTCGGCACATTTGGGCAGACTTGATACAAAATACTGTGCAATATTGCAATGCTTCACTGGATCAATCTGAAACAGTGCATACACACTGCTGCCATCTAGTGACCAAAATATAAATTGCGCCTAAACTGCAATATTATATTATGGCCTTTCTCTTGCATTTCAAAGATGATAAAAACATTATAAGTAGAAAACGAATGTTTTTTGGTTTGTATTATCTTTTACCAGATTTAATGTGTCATATTCACCTACATTAATTTCACATTTCCACAAACTTCAAAGTGTTTCCTTTCAAATGGTATCAAGAATATGCATATCCTTGCTTCAGGTTCTGGTCCTACAGGCAGTTAGATTTGGGTATGTCATTTTAGGCGAAAATTGAAGAAAAAGTTCCCGATCCTTAAGAGGTTTTAATGAGTAGATGTGACCAAACTTTTGACTGGTACTGTATACATAATATGACATTTGAAATGTCTTTATTCTTTTGAGACTTTGTAAGTGTAATGTTTACTATACATTTTTTATTCTTTGTTTCACTTTTGTTTATTATCTATTTCACTTGCCTTGGTAATGTAAACATATGTTGCCATAGCCAATAAAGCCCTTAAATTGAATTGAAATTGAATAGATACATAGTGAAAAAGACAAAGAGAGAGAGAAAAAAGGATTCTTTTCACAGCTGTTCAGGGATGGAATGTCACAGGGTCTACTTCCTGCAGTGCACGGCTGTCTCTGTACGTCTCACTTCCTGTTTCCCTCAGGGGAATCCAGGAACTGATTATGTGAGTATGTGTGTATGTAAGTGTGTGCATGAATATGTATGTCCGTGAATATGTATGTGTGTGTCCCTAATTCAGGACCCCCCCCCGCCCCCACACAGTGTCAGAGTGGTCTCTCCCTCCCTGGTTTGACTTCCTGGTTTTCTTGTATTGTCCTCTGGCTCGTGCCATTGCATGTGATAGAGGGATGTGAGGACCAGACTTCTGGACCCGGCACCCTTCATGTTCGGTCTCTGATTACACAATGTTTTCCTCTACAAAATGATTACGATATGATTCTGGAAACAGAGCCACGTTACACAGTCTCATGTGTAGGGTTGTGTTCATTAGGCACCAAACAGAAGAAAAGGGACTGAAACAAGGAGGGACCATAATGGTAAAGCTCATTTTGCTTTTCCATTATAGACCCTAATGAACACAGTCCAGATTAGCATACATTTGAGTCATTCTTATCTAGAGTGACTTACAGGATTAATTAGGGTTAAGTGTCTTGCTCAAGGGAACATTGACACATTTTTTACCTAGTCGGCTCGGGGATTCAAACCAGCAACCTTTCTGTTACTGTCCCAATGCTCTTAACCACTAGGCTACCTGCCACTGTGTTATACTGTATGCGTTTTGTTATTTGCCACAAACATTGCAATTCACACAGTCATGTCCAGTATGACTAAAGCTGCGTCGGAGAAAGATCAGGACAATGCATCTGTCTGTTGTTCCTCTGTTCTGTGCCTCCAACTTTATGACTAATGGCTGTGTGTGTGTGTGTGTGTGTGTGTGTGTGTGTGTGTGTGTGTGTGTGTGTGTGTGTGTGTGTGTGTGTGTGTGTGTGTGTGTGTGTGTGTGTGTGTGTGTGTGTGTGTTTGTCTAGGTTTCCATTAGGAAAATGTGGCACCGGACATTTGACCAGCAGCATTTAAATTCACCGGACCCAAAGGCATTGGGTGCGTAACCTGATTAGGACGTCCACCCACGGTGCTCAGAATGACTTAAAACCACATTTACATTATGGTAATTCATATTAACAGAACATGCAAGGTGAGGATGCAACGATTTGCCGTCCTTCTTACCAAATTCTGATTCACACTTTGAAGATGTTAGAATAACTGTCCACATTTACTTTTCCTCAGACAACAAGACGAGTAACGAACAGAAAAATCACTAGTCTACGTCAATCTACTATCCCCCATAGTAGAAAAGTTAACCTATTTTATTGGTCAGCTTTTCGAGAAAGAAATATCCTATTCCAAACAGACTCCGGGACAGATGATAGATCCCAAAATCAGTAGGCCTAGGCTACATTAAAAAATAAAACCTTACAAAGCAATGAGTCTGATGCAACAGATCAGAAGGTTTATCTTAAAATGTTGATCAACTACTATTTCTTCACATTATAAGCGCAGCAATGCACACAAGGCAGAGTAGACTGGGGAATGTTTGTTCCAAAACGCAATTAGTGAGAAAATACGTGCGAGTGGTTTCATGTGACATGAATTAAAAAAATCCAGTAGAAATGTAGAAATAGGGTCTAATATGAAACAATTAGCATGGGTTGCTAATATGACTGATTTTGGCTACTTTGAAGCAAGCTAAGACATGCCTCATAATATGTGGTAAAAAGTTCAGGTTTCGTATACTGTATGTTTTCAAAATGCATACTACTTCCAGCTCATTGAAAAGTGCTGATGAAACCTGCCATCAGATGCCTATGTTTGCTGTTTGAGATGCTTCTGCAGCAGCTCTCACGCTTTCTGACAGATTTACTGCTCAAAGGCTCTGTATCTGCATGTCGTACACGTGAGATTAATAAAATACAGAACGAATATACTGTACACGCACCAATTTAATTCCACAAAATGATGCAAAGTAACCTATAGATTGATAAGCATGACCAGTCAAATGTATAGACATCAACTGGTATTTAAATAAACGAATAGACTAAAAAGCATTACTTCGCAATGAGATTTTTTGTTATTCTCAGGGACAATTGAGCAGCGGCAATTTTATTTATGAGCTTTCCAAATGTTTTATCGGCCAAACACCTGCTATTCCCGGCTAATGGAAGCCATGGTGTGTGTGTACAGTATATACAGTTGAAGTCAGAAGTTTACATACACCTTAGCCAAATACATTTAAACTCAGTTTTTCACAATTCCTGATATTTAATTCTAGTAAAAATTCCCTGTCTTAGGTCAGTTAGGATCACCACTTTATTTTAAGAATGCGAAATGTCAGAATAATAGCAGAGATAATGATTTATTTCAGCTTTTATTTCTTTCATCACATTCCCAGTGGGTCAGAAGTTTACATACACTTAATTAGTATTTGGTAGCATTGCCTTTAAATTTTTTGACTTGGGTCAAACGTTTTGGGTAGCCTTCCACAAGCTTCACACAATACGTTGGATGAATTTTGGCCCATTCCTCCTGACAGAGCTGGTGTAACTGATTCAGGTTTGTAGGCCTCCTTGCTTCCACACGCTTTTTCAGTTCTACCCACAAATTTTCTATAGGATTGAGGTCAAGGCTTTGTGATGGCCACTCCAATACCTTGACTTTGTTGTCCTTAGCCATTTTGCCACAACTTTGGAAGTATGCTTGGGGTCATTGTCCATTTGGAAGACCCATTTGGGACCAAGCTTTATCTTCCCGACTGATGTCTTGAGATGTTGCTTCAATATATCCACATAATTGTCCTACCTCATGATGCCATCTATTTTGTGAAGTGCACCAGTCCCTCCTGCAGCAAAGCACCCCCACAACATGATGCTGCCACCCCCGTGCTTCACGGTTGGGATGGTGTTCTTCGGCTTGCAAGCCTCCCCCTTCTTCCTCCAAACATAACGATGGTTATTATGGCCAAACAGTTCTATTTCTGTTTCATCAGACCAGAGGACATTTCTCCAAAAAGTACGATCTTTGTCCCCATTGTCAGGTGCAAACCGTATTCTGGCTTTTTTAATGGTAGTTTTGGAGCAGTGGCTTCTTCCTTGCTGAGCGGCCTATCAGGTAATATCGCTATAGGACTCGTTTTACTGTGGATATAGATAATTTTGTACCTATTTCCTCCAGCATCTTCACAAGGTCCTTTGCTGTTGTTCTAGGATTGATTTGCACTTTTCGCACCAAAGTACGTTCATCTCTAGGAGACAGAACGCGTCTCCTTCCTGAGCGGTATGACGGCTGCGTGGTCGCATGGTGTTTATACTTGTGTGCTATTGTTTGTACAGATGAACGTGGTACCTTCAGGGATTTGGAAATTGCTCCCAAGGATGAACCAGACTTGTGGAGGTCTACAATTCTTTTTCTGAGGTCTTGGCTGATTTCTTTAGATTTTCCCATGATGTCAAGCAAAGATGCACTGAGTTTGAAGGTAGGCCTTGAAATACATCCACAGGTACACCTCCAATTGACTCAAATGATATCAATTTACCTATAAGAAGCTTCTAAAGACATGACATCATTTTCTGGAATTTTCCAAGCTGTTTAAAGGCACAGTCAACTTAGTGTATGTAAACTTTTGACCCACTGGAAAAATTACTTAATGTAAAAAGTAGATGTCCTCACCGACTTGCCAAAACTATAGTTTGTTAACAAGAAATTTGTGGAGTGGTTGAAAAACGAGTTTTAATGACTCCAACCTAAGCGTATGTAAACTTTCGACTTCAAATGTAAATATATATATAATTTATTTTAAACTGGGTGGTCGAGCCCTGAATGCTGATTGGCTGACAGCCGTGGTATATCAGACCGTAAACCACGGGTTTGACAAAACATGTATTTTTACTGCTCTAATTACGTTGGTAACCAGTTAGTAATAGCAATATGGCACCTCGGGGGTTTATGGTATACGGCCAATATACCACGGCTAAGGGCTGTATCCAGGCACTCCGCTTTGCGTCGTCCTTTAGAACAGCCCTTAGACGTGGTATATTGGCCGTATACCACACCCCTTCGTGCCTTATTGCTTAATTACGTCACAGCCCTGTGAGAACATAGAGGTCACATAGAAGACATGGTAAAGTGTGAGAACACAGACGACTCAGAGCAGTATTCTGCCAACAGTGTCTGAGCTGCAACATCTGCCTGAGAAGAGATGTAGAATGCAGACAGACAGGATGACAAACCCTCTAATGAACTTTACATGTATTGTACACTGCCGGTCAAACGTTTTAAAATACCTACTCATTCAAGGGTTTTTCTTTATTATATAGTATTTTCTAAATTATAGAATAATAGTGAAAACATCAAAACTTTGAAATAACACATATGGAATAATGTAGTAACGTGTAATAATGTGTGTGTACGCTAGCTAAAACCCCTTCTATATGTTGTAGGGCAGAGAGCTCCCTTGTTCGAGGCAGCAGTTCCAACTGACTCACCGACCTCTACCCACTCTTCCCACCCACTCCCTTTCTCCTCTCTTTCTCTCTCTGTCCTCTCCTCCCACTCCCTTTCTCTCTCTGTCATCTCCTCCCACTCCCTCTCCCACTCAGCCCCAGCCTCTACCCCGGCGTGGGAGTAAGCATATCCCAGTACGAGAGCCTCCGGTGGGGCACACATACAGCGAGCATGGGCCTACGGTTCTGGAGCTTTGGCTTTCATTCTCTCTCCCACACAGACACACACACACATACACTCTACCCATATGAGGAACCCACACTGAGAGCTCCCCTTTAATGTCATGTGTCTTACATCTGAGGAGAGCAGAGGCAGGGGAAACACGGGGGAGTGTGTGGGCTGAGTGTGTGTGTGTGTGTGTGTGTGTGTGTGTGTGTGTGTGTGTGTGTGTGTGTGTGTGTGTGTGTGTGTGTGTGTGTGTGTGTGTGTGTGTGTGTGTGTGTGTGTGTGTGTGTGTGTGTGTGTAAACTGTGCAAATCACTATGCCTTTTGAATTCAGTTCACATTCAGACAAACCATTAGTCCTCTGGTGTCCTTCTTGGTAGACATGTACTCACAGGAGCTAAATCACTCAGATAGCTTTTATTGCCAGAGCTAAATAGCATCCAGTCCCTCTCAAAATAATTCAATATTCATGACTTATGATCTGATGATTAGACACACTGTAGGATGTATTATGTTAAAACAGATGAAGAACAGATTGAAAGATTGAGAGAATGATAGAATGATAGAATGATAGAATGATAGAATGAGAGAATGACAGAATGAGAGAATGATAGAATGAGAGAATGAGAGAACTGAGAGAATGAAAGAATGATAGAATGAGAGAACTGAGAGAATGACAGAATGAGAGAATGAGAGAACTGAGAGAATGACAGAATGAGAACACAGAGAATGACAGAATGAAATAATGAGAGAATGAGAGAATGAGAACACAGAGAATGACAGAATGAGAGAATGAGAGAATGAAATAATGAGAGAATGAGAACACAGAGAATGACAGAATGAGAGAATGAAATAATGAGAGAATGAGAGAATGAGAGAATGAGAGAATGAGAGAATGAGAACACAGAGAATTGAGATAATGAGAGAATGAGTAGGGGATCATCTGAATGTAAGTGTAGCCCTTGGACTGAATTAGACATTGAACATCCTCGACCCAAAACTGCAGAAATTGTCAACTAATTCACTAAATATATACAGAAAGTCACCAAGTGAAAGTGTCTGACTATAGTCAGAATGTATAGGGAGAGAGCTAGACTGGTACAGTACTTCCACAGGAATCTTCCCTCTTTGAAGACAGTAGTAAAATCTATAACAGGTATAGTTTTTAGCAATCAAGATGTTTGGGTCTACATCGGAGGGCCTGGACACACAGGAAACGTCTTTCATCTAGAAGCTCAGTATAACAGATAGAAAGACCAATATCTTACCGGTAGAAGAATGGATGACCAATGTCAATCATCTCCACCTTGTCAATCATCTCCACCTTGTCAATCATCTCCACCTTGTCAATCATCTCCACCTTGTCAATCATCTCCACCTGTCAATCATCTCCACCTGTCAATCAACTCCACCTTGGCAATTTCAGCTTCTGAAAGAAACAGGCAATAGAGAACATTATATAATACATAATATCATAATGAGATGTTCTGGAATTATTTAACAAAAAACAGGCTTGTTTATGGTCACAATCACTTGCATAATAAATTACCATCGTGTGAAGTTTCTTGGTATACAGACGGACCAGATTGCTCATTGGAATATGTAACATTTGTGTGTGGGCGACTGTGGGCAGTCTCTGTCCTTCCAGTTCCCCATCTAGTTCCAACAATTAGTTAGCTCCTCCAGGGAACAACCCAACCACAACCCTTACCTCATCATCTGTCCACTTATATGAGGAAAACACTGTTTCACATCTTTTAAAATGGCCCATTCACTATGACTAGATGTAGAAACTCATCAATAATATGTTTTAAGAAACATTTAGGTGTAAAACATCTTGATTTTGTTCTATTCTAAATAGATGGAGGCTATTTTTTCATATTGTGTATTTCATAATGTGTCTTTGGTAAATGTTAAAATCTTACAATTTAAGGTCCTCTGGCTGTAGTATAATCACCTGGTGTCTGGGACATGAGACTGTTGTAGGTGTCTCACAGATATCCCCTGGCTGTTGCATGACTTCAATATTAAAGCCCCCATGCGATCTTTTTTAAATGTTTTTCGAAATCATCACTTTATGTCAAATAAATCACTGTATGTGTTTATTTTTGTAATATAATACCTCAAAATACATTTTTTATCATTTATTTCCCTGAGCCTCCTTGGGTCACTGAAAGGCTCAGTCCGATTGTGTGGGCATAGGGATACAAATTTGAATATAGTTATATATGCAGCCCTGATTGGCTGATAGAATAACCTAAAGCCCATCCCCTTACCCCTTCAAAAAAAACGACAACAAAAGGCACATGGTATTAAACCTTTCAGTTGGAGTTGAAGTTGGACCCTAAAAGCGACAAACTTCCATACGTGTGTAGGCTACTTTGTTTTGCCATCAAAACAATAGGCATACATAATGCATAAAAATAATATTCACAAATAAATAACGTAGATGTAAGCACCAGGAAGACCCCATCCACCCACCCCCTGCAGGAATACATTATATTGTCAGTTATTTACATAACATAATAAACATATCGTAAAACAAGGTTATAATGAAAGTCTAAATCACGGCATGGAAGTATCTTCTCAAGTTATTGTTTTGCATGTGCTAAAGCTCTGTAAGGTGTTCCTGTGGGATGAAAACAGATGATGGTGAAAGTTAGAGGGTGTTAGCTAAACATAATCAGGTAGGAGGTCCAGAGCGGTACCAGAGTAGTGATCGATGGTAGAAAGTTAAATAACTAGTGCTTTTATCTACATTGTCATCACCAGCTTTCTCCAATAGTGACATTACTATACACAACTACAATCTGTGAAAGGTGGAAGAGGTAGTATTTCAAACTTACTACACACGCACACACAACAACACCTAGCTTCTCAACGTCACCTAGCTTCTCAACGACACCTAGCTTCTCAACGACACCTAGCTTCACAACGACACCTAGCTTTTCAACGACACCTAGCTACTCAAACGACACCTAGCTTCTCAACGACACCTAGCTTCTCAATGACACCTAGCTTCACAACGACACCTAGCTTCTCAACGACACCTAACTTCTCAACTACACCCAGCTTCTCAACGACACCTAGCTTCTCAACGACACCTAGCTTCTCAAAGACACCTAGCTTCTCAACGACACCTAGCTTCTCAACGACACCTAGCTTCTCAACGACACCTAGCTTCACAACGACACCTAGCTTCTCCACGACACCTAGCTTCTCAACAACAACTTCTTTGGCAGAATCATTTGTGTTATTTGTGATGGTTGGGGTGAAAATCTACCAGAGAATAGATCTCCAGGAAGATGGTTGGTGACCACTGCCGCTACACACACTACAAATGTGTGTTAAAATAGTCATACAGTCAATCACAGATAGACCCATAGCCCCTACCCATTGACAATTCCTACTAATCGGTTATAGGACATGGTCCAACCATTACACTCTCTGAAAAAAGTAATACAGCATATAGAACCTTTGTCTGACAGTACTTTGTCTGACAGTCTGACAGTACTTTGTCTGACAGTCTGACAGTACTTTGTCTGACAGTCTGACAGTACTTTGTCTGACAGTCTGACAGTACTTTGTCTGACAGTACTTTGTCTGACAGTCTGACAGTACTTTGTCTGACAGTACTTTGTCTGACAGTGTCACGCCTTGACCTTAGAGATCCTTTTTATGTCTCTATTTTGGTTTGGTCAGGGCGTGAGTTGGGGTGGGCATACTTGAGAACCATACTTAGGTAGCCTTTTCCCACCTGTGTTTTGTGGGTAGTTGTTTTCTGTTTTGTGTGAGTACCTGACAGAACTGTTGCGTTTTGTTCCACTTTTGTTTTTGTTTCAGTGTTCAGGTGATAATAAACATCATGAACACGTACCACGCTGCGCTTTGGTCTACTCCTTCTTCCTCAGACGAACATCGTTACAGACAGTCTGACAGTACTTTGTCTGACATTCTGACAGTACTTTGACAGCATTTCAGTCTGAAGGACGTATGATTTGAAGTGACTGAAATATTCAGAAAGGTATTGGGAAGTGATCAGAAGATCACCAGGCAATAATTTTGTGTAGAAAATAACATAATTGCTTTCAATTTTGTGGTGCTGTCCTCCCCAGTCTGATTATGCCCGGTCATGTCCACTCTCTGCTCTAATGAGTCCTGCACAGCTTGAGAGCATTGTAAAGGAAAACAGATTAGTGTTCCTGAGAATCTTAGCACAGGAATGGGGCAATATTAGCACACAGCTAATAATAAATGCTTCGGGGCTCCCGAGTGGCACAGCGGTCTAAGACACTGCATCTCAGTGCTTCAGATGTCACTACAGACACCCTGGATCGATTCCAGGCTGTATCACAACCGGCCGTGATTGGGCGGCAAACATTTGGCCCAGCGTCGTCCGGGTTTGGCTGCTCGACGAGCCGTCATTGTAAATAAGAATGTGTTCTTTAACTGACTTGCCTGGTTAAATAAAGGTTAAATAAAATATATATATTTTTTAATTATAGCTCCAACCGTTCAAGAGGTAGAGACACATTTGCAAGAAAAAAACAGAAAGCACTCTTCCACCATTTGCTAATGGGGATCCAAATAAACAAACAAATAAATAAACAAACATAGAGGAAAAGTGTAGCTGGCTATGCGGGAACATTGTTTACATTGTGAGAGGCACCTTCTGCCTAGGCACTAGGGCAGCGTTTCCCTTTTACGATTCTGATATAACTGTTTTTGTAGTTAGGCTAGCTACAGGTATCCTATGTAAATATAAATGTCAGGTCAGTAGCTAGCTAGCTATCCTAATTGCGGTCGAGACTAGTAGCTAGCTAACTAGCTAAGCTAACGTTAGCTAGCTAGCTAGCTAGCAGCAGCACAACAATATCTTGTCCTTTGCTTTTAATAGTAATAGTTAGCTAGAAGAATAACTATTTAGAGATGTACTTTTTGAAACGTTGCTGTTGATTGCTGCTGCTTGTTGGGAAAGAACTTTGAAGAAGGATGCTGTTAGCAAATCCACTGCCTAAGAAACTATTGCTGCTTAGCAGCCAGCTACTGCACATCTCTTTTGCTTTTGTTCATTGCTGTAGTCTTTTAATGGAGTCAAACGATCAAATCGCCCTCTAGTGGCATCATGGTTGGAATGTTTCTAATATTTTTCATAATTTCATAATTTCATTAAAAATAAATTAAGCCCATAACAATGTGTGTGAGGTGTATACTTTTGTTTAAAAGTAGATGTTTTTAAGACTACCAAGAAACTGTGACCATGATTTAGCCCACTGCAGTGAAAGGTTAAAGTGGAAGTAGGCCTAAATACAGAAATATTTTGGTCATAAGTGCACGCTGCCAACAATGAGGAATGGAATGTCAATATGACAGGGCAGGGCCAACAACAGTGTAGGAGGATATATGCAAATCAAAGATGAACTGTCATTGGTCTATTATAATCATATCAGATTGTGATGTCATGATCTGGGCCAAAAACGTGTTTTTAAACAGCTCTTATACTAAAATGCACATTCATAATTTTCACAGTTTCAGTGTTGTTTCGATCTAAAAGTGTGGAAATATCATAAAAATAGCAAGAAATCACGATTTTAACTGCACTGCCCCTTAAATTTCTACTCTGAAGACAGAGGAATAGCACACACACACACACACACACACACACACACACGTCTAGCTCGACTTGCATACCACCCCTCCTCCAGCAACTTAAAGAAGGGAAAACATGCACAGAGATCACACGCGCGCACACACACACACATACACACACAGTCTACAATGATAGAACCAAGGCAGACCACACACTGTTGCAATGCCATGCTCAACAGACGTGTCAATGCTTCTTCTGGTCTTTCACACAATGCAAACTCTAGAATATGATAGCCTAACTGTAGACCTAACAAAAATAATGGCACTTATCTAAACACCAATCTTATGAATGTGAAAAAACGTAGCAAATAAAACAATAGGTTTAATACTGTATATCCGTAGTATTAAGATGATATAAACAGTCGACAGCTGTGGCTTACCTTGTGGTTGTCTGTCTCCGGACTCGAGTTTTCTTCCTCCGCCCATTGCTGTTGCAAACGCCAAGAGTCGTGCAGGAGGGAGCCCGGGGTTGCAGACACCTTTCCGTGGCGCGACACTCCGCAGTTACATGCTACAAAAACAGAACGCGAGAACAACAAAAACATCACCAAAGGCTGAAAAACACTTTCTCTAGCAACTGACTTTCTCATCTGACTTTCTCATCGCGAATGCACTTAATGATCTCATCACTCAGTCATCTGCGACTCCTGCAAGTCATTTCCCCTCTCCCCTTATCGCTGACTGGCCGCGGGGCTTTTCACCGTGTGCATACCGAATCAGTCGGAAATGCCACTGAGTTTCCTGCTTCAGCATAGCTTCCAATTCACCTCAGCCTGTACATAGGCGCGTCCCTCGCTCGCCCTGACGACGAACCCAAGCCAGCAATAAATCCCCCTTTTACCAGGGGCCGTCCCTGCTGCGACCCGTGTGCGTGTAGGGCGTGCGCGTGTCCACAGACACATGTACGATTTCAGGAAAGTCCACTTTTCTGAATAACACGATTTTACAGACAGAAATTATAAGGTTACATGTTTTCCAGAATATGACAAGCCTACATTTTTTTTCTGCACTCAGCCGAGTAACCACATTTGATGACTTGAATTAGACTTGAATTAGATTGATCTACTGGGCTGTGTAGATGTATAATACTATCACATATGTAATTCTAATGTCAATAAGGAGAGAGTTTTGATTTGAAAAAATATACATTACCACAAGTCTCTCTCCAGTCTCCATCCCTCGTCATCTCTCCTCCATCCCTCCTCATCTCTCCTCCATCCCTCTACATCTCTCCTCCATCCCTCCTCATCTCTCCTCCATCGCTCTACATCTCTACTCTCTCCTTCACGCCTCCTCCATCCCTCCTCATTTCTCCTCCATCGCTCTACATCTCTCCTCTATCCCTCCTCATCTCTCCTCCATCCCTCCTCATCTCTCCTCCATCCCTCCTCATCTCTCCTCCATCGCTCTACATCTCTCCTCTATCCCTCCTCATCTCTCCTCCATCCCTCCTCATCTCTCCTCCATCCCTCCTCATCTCTCCTCCATCCCTCCTCATCTCTACTCCATCCCTCCTCATCTCTCCTCCATCGCTCTACATCTCTCCTCCATCGCTCTACATCTCTACTCCATCCCTCCTCATCTCTCCTCCATCGCTCTACATCTCTACTCCATCCCTCCTCATCTCTCCTCCATCGCTCTACATCTCTCCTCCATCGCTCTACATCTCTACTCCATCCCTCCTCATCTCTCCTCGATCGCTCTACATCTCCCCCAATCTCTTCATTCTCCATTGGGCAGTAATGTCTTTACAGCGGAGGATAGCAAGGGGCTTTACCATCACATTAGACATTAAGAAACAACTGTAATGGGATTTCACCTATATTGGTCTCTCTCTCTCTCTCTCTCTCTCTCTCTCTCTCTCTCTCTCTCTCTCTCTCTCTCTCTCTCTCTCTCTCTCTCTCTCTCTCTCTCTCTCTCTCGCTCTCTCTCGCTCTTTCTCTTTCTCTCTCCTGCTCTCTCTCTCTCTGATAGGATGATGGAGGGGGATTGATCTTGTAATGGGGTGTATAGCTATTTGCATTTCCTCAAAATGCCTTTGAACTAGTTTTTTCCCCCACTGTCCCTTTCTCTTTTGTCACCCTCTCAATTTCCCCGGTGAGAGTGATCATGTAATGGTGAATATGGGAAATGGTGTTACTTATATCAGTAGTTCAGATTTGAGGTGTAATCAGAGACATTGCGTTCATATTGTGAAATCCCCTGAATAAATTAACACTTGTTTACTCATCTGAACTTCTTTGGTATGAATTTCTTTTTCTTTTCATTCTATGACATTTGAAACCACTGCAGAAGTCCTATGACAACATTTATAGTTTGATATAGGCTGTAGTCTAATAGCTGTAGTCTATCTCTCTCAGGCATTCCCTTCAGAAATCAATGGGTGCGAACATCAGGCCATTTGCCAGTATTACTGGGCAAGATGTGGGGGGACTTCAATGGACTGTGACATCAGGGTCAGGTCTGTTGACCAGTCTTTTAGAGGCATAGTTGCGTTTGTCTGGTTAAAGTGCTACTGATGAAATTAACTCTGTTGTTTAGATATTTTTTTGCTGTGTCATAGAATGGTCTGGCAAACATGCATCACCAACAGTTTGGAGTAAATCCCAGCTTCAGCGGATGATGTGCTGTCCAGCCATATTTAGAATGTTGACATTATGGCACGGCGTGGCATTTTATTTCAAACCGTTGACTAAGGTGTCTGTTACCATCTACTAGGCTCACATCGAGCTAGGGTGTTGGGGATGGGTTTGAGGATGGGGTTGAACTGTGACAACGAGCTAGGGTGTTGGGGATGGGTTTGAGGATGGGCTTGAACTGTGACAACGAGCTAGGGTGTTGGGGATGGGTTTGAGGATGGGGTTGAACTGTGACAACGAGCTAGGGTGTTGGGGATGGGTTTGAGGATGGGGTTGAACTGTGACAACGAGCTAGGGTGTTGGGGATGGGTTTGAGGATGGGCTTGAACTGTGACAACGAGCTAGGGCGTTGGGGATGGGTTTGAGGATGGGCTTCAACTGTGACAATGAGCTAGGGTGTTGGGGATGGGTTTGAGGATGGGCTTGAACTGTCACAACGAGCTAGGGTGTTGGGGATGGGTTTTATGGTTGGCTTGAACTGTGACAACGAGCTAGGGTATTGGGGATGGGTTTGAACTGTGACCTATGGCTCTGGGCATCGGAGGTTTTTCTTCTATTTTAACCCTAACCCTAACCCTAACCTTTAACCTTAACCCTAACCCTAACCCTAACCTTTAACCCTAACCCTTAACCCTAACCCTAACCTTTAACCCTAACCCTAACCTTTAACCCTAACCCTAACCCTAAACTTTAACCCTAACCATAACCCTAACCCTAACCCTAACCCTAACTCTAACCTTTAACCCTAACCCTAGCCTTTAACCCTAACCCTAACCTTAACCCTATCACTAACCTTAACCCTAACCCTAACTCTAACCTTTAACCCTTAACCCTAACCCTAACCTTTAACCCTAAACCTAACCCTATCCCTAACCTTTAACCCAAACCCTAACCCTAACCTTTAATCCTATCACTAACCCTAACCTTTAACCCTAACCCTAACCTTTAACCCTAACCCTAACCTTTAACCCTAACCCTAACTCTAACCTTTAACCCTAACCCTAACCTTTAACCCTAACCCTAACCCTAACCCTAACCTTAATCCTAACTCTAACCCTAACCTTTAACCCTAACCCTAACCCTAACATTTAGTCCCATCACTAACCCTAACCTTAAAGGGAAATTTCTAAAATGTTCAACTTCATATTCATCATCTTCAGCACCACCACAACATCAACACATGAGAACGTAGTAAAACAGATAGAGGAAGACAACTGTTTCCAATGACATCATCAACCAATTCGTAGACAACAAGTAGACAATTAGTAGGTAAAACTTAGGCAATAAGTAGACAATTAGTAGGTAATTAGTAGGTAAAACTTAGGCAATAAGTAGACAATTAGTAGGCAATTAGTAGGTAATACTTAGGCAATTAGTATACAAATCGTTGGCAATAAGTAGGCAATTAGTAGGCAATTAGTAGGTTATACTTAGGCAATTAGTAGAGGACTAGTAGGCAATTAGTAGACAATAAGTAGACAATAAGTAGGCAATTAGTAGGTAATACTTAGGCAATTAGTAGAGGACTAGTAGGCAATTAGTAGACAATAAGTAGACAATAAGTAGGTAATACTTAGGCAATTAGTAGGCAATACGTAGACAATAAGTAGGTAATACTTAGGCAATTAGTAGGCAATTAGTAGACACTTTATTGGTAATAATTAGGCAATTAGTAGACAACTAGTAATTGGTTAAAATCACACAATGCACGCTGATGATGAAACACTTATCTTCCTCTATATTCTTTACTACAGAACATAGAAACGCACCGTTTTCACATGTGTTGATGTTGAAGTGATGCTTGAGATGATGAATATGAAGTTGAACATTTTAGATATTTCCCTTTAACCACTTGGAATTAATGGCTACATTTAAGATGAACCCTATCCCAAACCATAACCTTAACCAGTCGGAATGAATGCCTAAAGTTACGTTTCATTTCACTTTTTGCACAGTTTAACTGACAGCTATGAAACGGCAAAATACATTGTAAGTATAAAGGCAAGACATGCCATAAATCAGACATTGGAGATAAGTGGAGATTTGGGGGTATTGTCTAGTTCTGCAGCTGAATCTCATGTAAACTACAGATTATTATATATATTTTGAAGTAGTCCACACGTGTTTGTATCTGTCCTAGAAAGGGTTTTACTATTCAGGATAAAGTGTCTAGTGCAATGGATGACCAGGCTTTCCTAACCCTCTCCTCGGGCTCTCCCAGAAGTTTCACATTTTTGTTTTGACCCTAAACTGGCACACCTGATTCCATTAGTCAACTAATCATCAAGCCTTTGACTAATGGAATCAGGTGTGCTGGTTTAGGGGGGGCCCGAGGAGACGGTTGGTAAACCCTGCATTACTGTTGTGTGGTGGAAGTATTATTATTTTAATCCCTGTTCTTTCACCAGGAATGTAGCCCCCCTTCTATCTCTCTCTCTCTCCCTGTCTGTGTGTGTGTGTGTGTGTGAGTGTGAGTGTGTGTGTGCGTGTGTGTGTGCGTGTGAGTCCATCTGTGCCAGCTTCTGTGTGTGAGTGTTTGTATTCATGCTTGTTTGTGTGTGTGTGTGTGTGTGTGTGTGTGTGTGTGTGTGTGTGTGTGTGTGTGTGTGTGTGTGTGTGTGTGTGTGTATGTGTGTGTGTGCCTGCGTCTGTGAGTGTGAGTGTGTGTGTTCTTCTCCTGATTCCCATGAATCTGGTGGAGTTAAAGCCTCTTAAATGTCCCCCTGGCTTTTGTACTCACGTTTCAGCTGAAATTCCCCAAATTCCCCCCTCCATTCAGACACTGTGTGTTAGAGAGCTCTGGAATGCACTGGGCTTGACAGGCGCCTGGGCTGGGTGTGTGTGTGTGTGGATGCATGCACATGTGTGTGGGAGTGTGGGCGGGTGGGTGCTCGTCTGTGCACGTGAGTGTGTGGGTGGTTGCGTGGGTGTTGGGGTGAGTGGGTGCATGGTTCTCAGTGGCTGAGTGCACATGTGACTACATAAGTGTGTGTGTGTTAGTCTCTGTGTGTATAGAAAAGGTGAAACGTGTGTGTGTATAAGACATAGGTATTTGTATTTCATAATCTGAGTCTTTGTGTTTAAATGTTTAAAAAAAAATCAAACAAATTCACAGACCCAATCTCTCATACTTACCACTAATACACACACACACACACACACACACACACACACACACACACACACACACACACACACACACACACACACACACACACACACACACACACACACACACACACACACACACACACACACACACACACACACACACACACACACACACACACACACACACAATTTCACACTCAGCATCGGGCGTTTGCCTGATCTAGTTTCCTCCTTGCTTTGTGAGCAACCCGCAGCAATAAAATAAACACAAATATGTGATAATCACATTCTTCACATAGCTGGTGGGAAGTTTCGGCTGGTTCTCCACAAGAGGAGGGGTGTGTGCATATGTGTGTGCATGTGTGTGTGTGAATGTGCTTGTGCGTGTGCTCGTCTGTGTCTGTGTGTGTGTGTGTACGCGCGTGCTCGTGCGTGTGCTCGTCTGTGTGTGTGTGTGTGTGTGTGTGTGTGTGTGTGTGTGTGTGTGTTTGTGTGTGTGTGTGTGTGTGTGTGCGTGTGCGTGTCATTCCTCTGTTCTCTATAGGCCCCACAGAGACAGAAAGAGTTATGGAACAAATAGGTCTCACACATTACATAACAGTAACACCAGTACAAACCATCAGCTCAGTTATACTCCCATTACAAACCAGTTATACTCCCAGTACAAACCAGATATACTCCCAGTACAAACCAGTTATACTCCCAGTACAAACCAGTTATACTCCCAGTACAAACCAGATATACTCCCAGTACAAACCATCAGGTCAGATATACTCCCAGTACAAACCAGTTATACTCCCAGTACAAACCAGATATACTCCCATTACAAACCAGATATACTCCCATTACAAACCAGTTATACTCCCAGTACAAACCAGATATACTCCCATTACAAACCAGTTATACTCCCAGTACAAACCAGATATACTCCCAGTACAAACCAGATATACTCCCAGTACAAACCAGATATACTCCCAGTACAAACCAGATATACTCCCAGTACAAACCAGATATACTCCCAGTACAAACCAGTTATACTCCCATTACAAACCAGATATACTCCCATTACAAACCAGATATACTCCCATTACAAACCAGTTATACTCCCAGTACAAACCAGATATACTCCCATTACAAACCAGTTATACTCCCAGTACAAACCAGATATACTCCCAGTACAAACCAGATATACTCCCAGTACAAACCAGATATACTCCCAGTACAAACCAGATATACTCCCAATACAAACCAGATATACTCCCAGTACAAACTAGATATATTCCCAGTACAAACCAGGTACATTTCCAGTCAAAAGTCAAATAAATAGATCATCTAATACAACAAACAGATAAATATTGAAGTTAGACCAGATTATTGACCTTTCTAATGACACAGACTGGGAGACCGATGCCGACAGATAGAGATAATCAGACAGAACGAGAGAGGGACAGAAAGAGAGAAAGAGAATTAGACATAGAGAGAGACGGGAAACCGGTACAGAGAAACAGATAAAGAGAGAGAATGAGAGAACAAGAGAGAGACAGAGCGAGTGGCAAGGAGAAACAGACATGTACAGAGACAGAAAGACATTTCTAGGAGTTGGAGTTGTTCTTACCTGAACACATGGTCCACATGCTGCCGAGCACACTTCCCTTCCTCCATCATGCTTTGTCTCTGCTCCCTCCGCTGGCTTTTCTCTTCCCTTCCTCTCTCTCTCTCTCTCTCTCTCTCCCCCTCTCTCTCTCCCTCTCTCTCTCCCTCTCTCTCTCTCCAGTGAGGTTGTCTCTTGGAGTGAGAGTGATCCATGAAGTGGCTGCCGACAGTCTTAACTACACCGCCTCTTTCTCCACCCCCGAGCTGCATGGTGTATGTGTGTATGTGTGTGTGTGTGTGTGTGTGGTGGTTTCTTGTCAACCCCCACACAGCCCACCTTACACATATAGTCACCTGAAAAGTGTCAAAGACCACACACGCACGCACGCACGCACGCACGCACGCACGCACGCACGCACGCACGCACGCACGCACGCACGCACGCACGCACACACACACACACACACACACACACACACACACACACACACACACACACACACACACACACACACACACACACACACACACACACACACACACCTCCCCACCTATAGGCAGAACCTTTAACAGGAAGCTCACTGGCGAAGGACTGTTCAATGTTCCTCTGGCCAATCGGAATCTATGCTTCAAGATTGTTTTTATCACACGGACTGGAAAATGGTGACTGGGTTAATCGGGAAGCGCACAGAGGATGATGTTCCCACAGTGATGATTAGAACTTATCCAAACCTAAAACCCTGGATAGATGGCAGCATTCGTGCAAAACTGAAAGCGCAAACCACCACATTTAACCGTGGCAAGGTAACTGGGAACATGGACATATACAAACAGACCAGCTATGACATCCTAAGGCAATCAAAGAGGCAAAACAACATTACATGGACAAAGTGGAGTCGCAATTCAACGTCTCAGACACAAGACGTATGTGGCAGGGTCTACAGACAATCGCCTATTATTAAGGGAATGCCAGCCACATCGCGGACACCATCGCCTCGCTCCCGGACGAGCTAAACACCTTCTTTGCCCATTTCGAGGAAAACAACATTGAGCTGCCCGACGCAACTATCGCCCCCATAGCACTCACTTCTGTCATCATGAAGTGCTTTGAGATGCTAGTAAAGGACCATATCACCTCCACCTTACCTGACAACCTAGACCCAGTACAATTAGCATATAGCCCTAACAGATCCATGGACGATGCAATCACCATTGAACTGAACACTGCTCTATACCACTTCGACAAGAGAAATACCTATGTAAGAATGCTGTTCATCGACTACAGCTCAGCCTCCAAGCTCATCACTAAGATCAGGGCCCTGGGTCTGAACCCCTCACTGTGTAACTGGTTTCTGGATTTCCTGAATGCCAATTGGTGAAGGTAGGCACCAACACCTCCGCCACGGTGATCCTCAACATGGGCACCCCACACACGGGTACTCTCTGTTCACACATGAATGCGGGGCCATGCATGTATCCAATTAAATCATCAAGTTTGTGGAGGACACAACAGCAGTAGGCCTGATTACCAACAACAATGAGAGCCTACAGGGAGGAGGTGCCAGGAAAAGGCCTTGGGGAGGCCTTGGGGAGTGGTGCCAGGAAAATAACCTCTCCCTTAATGTCAACAAACTTCCCTTCACACAGACAGCATGGTGAAGAAGGCGCAGTAGTGCCTTGTCGACCTCAGCAGGCTGAAGAAATTCAGCTTGGCCCCTAGGACCCTCACAAACTTCTACAGATACACCATTGAAAGCATCCTGTCGGGCTGTATCACCGCCTGGTATGGCAATTGCACCGTCCGCAACCGAGGTTGGTGCGGTCTCCAGAGGGGGGTACGGTCAGCCCAATGCTTCACCGGGGACACACTGCCTGCCTGCCCTCTAGGCCATCTACAGAACCGACGTCACAGGAAGACCAAGAAGATCCTCAAGGATCTGTTCAACCTGCTACCATCTAGAAGACGGAGACAGTACAGGTGCATCAAAGCTGGGACCGAGAAACTGAGAAACCGCTTCTATCTCCAGGCCATCAGACTGTTAAACAGTCATTTAGCACTAACCTTAGTCACTGTTCTAGCAGGCTACCAGTCGGTACTCCACCCTGCATCGTAGAGACTGCTGTCCTATGTACACTGCCTTATGTTTACTATTTTCGACATTGTAGAATAATAGTGAAGACATCAAAACTATGAAATAACACATATGGAATCATATAGTAACCAAAAAACTGTTAATAATATTTGAGATTTTTCAAATAGCCACCCTTTGCCTTGATGACAGCTTTGCACACTCTTGGCAATCTCTCAACCAGCTTCATGAGGTAGTTACCTGGAATGCATTTCAATGAACAAGTTTGCCTTGTTAAAAGTTAATTTGTGGAATGTCTTTCCTTTTTAATGCATTTGAGCCAATCAGTTGTGTTGTGACAAGGTAGGGGTGGTATACAGAAGATAGCCCTATTTGGTAAAAGACCAAGTCCATATTATGGCAAGAACAGCTCAAAAAAGCAAAGAGAAATGACAGTCCATCCTTACTTTAAGACATGAAGGTCAGTCATTACGGAAAATTTCAAGAACTTTAAAAGTTTCTTCAAGTCCAGTCACAAAAACTAACAGCGCTATGATGAAACTGCCTTTCATGAGGACCGCCACAGGAATGGAAGACCCAGAGTTACCTCTGCTACAGAGGATATGTTCATTAGAGTTACCAGCCTCAGAAATTTCAAGTAACAGACACATCTCAACATCAACTGTTCAGACGAGACTGTGTGAATCAGGCCTCCATGTTCGAATTGCTACAAAGAAACCCCTACTAAAGGACACCAATAAGAAGAAGAGACTTGCTTGTGCCATAAAAACACGCGCAATGAACATTAGACCGGTGGAAATCTGTCCTAAAGTCTGATTAGTCCAAATTTGAGATTTTTGGTTCCAACCGCCGTGTCTTTGTGAGACTCAGAGTAGGGGAACGGATGATCTCCGCATGTGTGTTTCGGGGGTGCTTTCCTGCTGACACTATCAGTGATTTATTGTGAAGCTGGTTGAGAGAATGCAAAAGCTGTCATCAATGCAAATGGTGGCTACTTTGAAGAATCTAAAATCTAACACACACACCAACATACACATAACAGTCTTTTTCTGTCCATCAGTCATTATCAATCGCTCTCTTTCACTGTCTCACTCCTTGTTATATTCTTTATTTTTTTCTCTCACCTGTCTCAGTCTTCTTCGCTCCATCTGTCTCGGTCCCCTTCTCTCTCATCTGTCTCAGTCTTCTTCTCTACATTTGTCTCAGTCTTCTTCCCTCCATCTGTCTCAGTCTTCTTCTCTCTCATCTGTCTCAGTCTTCTTCTCTACATCTGTCTCAGTCTTCTTCTCTCTCACCTGTCTCAGTCTTCTTCTCTACATTTGTCTCAGTCTTCTTCTCTCTCATCTCTCAGTCTTCTTCTCTATCATCTGTCTCTGTCTTCTTCTCTACATCTGTCTCAGTCTTCTTCTCTCTCATCTCTCAGTCTTCTTCTCTATCATCTGTCTCAGTCTTCTTCTCTATCATCTGTCTCAGTCTTCTTCTCTACATCTGTCTCAGTCTTCTTCTCTCTCACCTGTCTCAGTTTTCTTCTCTACATCTGTCTCAGTCTTCTTCTCTCTCATCTCTCAGTCTTCTTCTCTATCATCTGTCTCAGTCTTTTTCTCTACATCTGTCTCAGTCTTCTTCTCTCCCACCTGTCTCAGTCTTCTTCTCTACATTTGTCTCAGTCTTCTTCTCTCTCATCTCTCAGTCTTCTTCTCTATCATCTGTCTCAGTCTTCTTCTCTACATCTGTCTCAGTCCTCTTCTCTCTCACCTGTCTCAGTCTTCTTCTCTACATCTGTCTCAGTCTTCTTCTCTCTCATCTCTCAGTCTTCTTCTCTTTATCTGTCTCAGTCTTCTTCTCTCTCACCTGTCTCAGTCTTCTTCTCTTTATCTGTCTCAGTCTTCTTCTCTCTCACCTGTCTCAGTCTTCTTCTCTCTCACCTGTCTCAGTCTTTTTCTCTACATCTGTCTCAGTCTTCTTCTCTACATCTGTCTCAGTCTTCTTCTCTCTACATCTTTCTCAGTCTTCTTCTCTACATCCGTCTCAGTCTTCTTCTCTTTATCTGTCTCAGTCTTCTTTTCTCTCACCTGTCTCAGTCTTCTTCTCTCTCATCTGTCTCAGTCTTCTTCTCTACATCTGTCTCAGTCTTCTTCTCTCTACATCTGTCTCAGTCTTCTTCTCTACATCTGTCTCAGTATTCTTCTCTCTCATCTGTCTCAGTCTTCTTCTCTCTCATGTGTGTCAGTCTTCTTCTCTCTCACCTGTCTCAGTCTTCTTCTCTATATCTGTCTCAGTCTTCTTCTCTCCATCTGTCTCAGTCTTCTTCTCTCTCATCTGTCTCAGTCTTCTTCTCTACATCTGTCTCAGTCTTCTTCTCTCTCACCTGTCTCAGTCTTCTTCTCTACATTTGTCTCAGTCTTCTTCTCTCTCATCTCTCAGTCTTCTTCTCTATCATCTGTCTCAGTCTTCTTCTCTACATCTGTCTCAGTCTTCTTCTCTCTCACCTGTCTCAGTCTTCTTCTCTACATCTGTCTCAGTCTTCTTCTCTCTCATCTCTCAGTCTTCTTCTCTTTATCTGTCTCAGTCTTCTTCTCTCTCACCTGTCTCAGTCTTCTTCTCTTTATCTGTCTCAGTCTTCTTCTCTACATCTGTCTCAGTCTTCTTCTCTCTACATCTGTCTCAGTCTTCTTCTCTACATCCGTTTCAGTCTTCTTCTCTCTCACCTGTCTCAGTCTTCTTCTCTCTCATCTGTCTCAGTCTTCTTCTCTACATCTGTCTCAGTCTTCTTCTCTCTACATCTGTCTCAGTCTTCTTCTCTACATCTGTCTCAGTCTTCTTCTCTCTCACCTGTCTCAGTCTTCTTCTCTCCATCTGTCTCAGTCTTCTTCTCTCTCATCTGTCTCAGTCTTCTCTTCTCTCATCTGTCTCAGTCTTCTTCTTTCTCACCTGTCTCAGTCTTCTTCTCTATATCTGTCTCAGTCTTCTTCTCTCCATCTGTCTCAGTCTTCTTCTCTCTCATCTCTCAGTCTTCTTCTCTTTATCTGTCTCAGTCTTCTTCTCTCTCACCTGTCTCAGTCTTCTTCTCTTTATCCGTCTCAGTCTTCTTCTCTCTCACCTGTCTCAGTCTTCTTCTCTCTCATCTGTCTCAGTCTTCTTCTCTACATCTGTCTCAGTCTTCTTGTCTCTACATCTGTCTCAGTCTTCTTCTCTACATCTGTCTCAGTCTTCTTCTCTCTCACCTGTCTCAGTCTTCTTCTCTCCATCTGTCTCAGTATTCTTCTCTCTCATCTGTCTCAGTCTTCTTCTCTCCCACCTGTCTCAGTCTTCTCTCTCATCTGTCTCAGTATTCTTCTCTCCATCTGTCTCAGTCTTCTTCTCTCTCACCTGTCTCAGTCTTCTTCTCTATATCTGTCTCAGTCTTCTCTCTTCTCTCTCATCTCTCAGTCTTCTTCTCTCTCATCTGTCTCAGTCTTCTTCTCTCTCATCTCTCAGTCTTCTTCTCTACATCTGTCTCAGTCTTCTTCTCTCTCATCTCTCAGTCTTCTTCTCTCTCATCTGTCTCAGTCTTCTTCCCTCTCATCTGTCTCAGTCTTCTTCTCTACATCTGTCTCAGTCTTCTTCTCTCTACATCTGTCTCAGTCTTCTTCTCTACATCCGTTTCAGTCTTCTTCTCTCTCACCTGTCTCAGTCTTCTTCTCTCTCATCTGTCTCAGTCTTCTTCTCTCTCACCTGTCTCAGTCTTCTTCTCTACATTTGTCTCAGTCTTCTTCTCTCTCATCTCTCAGTCTTCTTCTCTATCATCTGTCTCAGTCTTCTTCTCTACATCTGTCTCAGTCTTCTTCTCTCTCACCTGTCTCAGTCTTCTTCTCTACATCTGTCTCAGTCTTCTTCTCTCTCATCTCTCAGTCTTCTTCTCTTTATCTGTCTCAGTCTTCTTCTCTCTCACCTGTCTCAGTCTTCTTCTCTTTATCTGTCTCAGTCTTCTTCTCTACATCTGTCTCAGTCTTCTTCTCTCTACATCTGTCTCAGTCTTCTTCTCTACATCCGTTTCAGTCTTCTTCTCTCTCACCTGTCTCAGTCTTCTTCTCTCTCATCTGTCTCAGTCTTCTTCTCTACATCTGTCTCAGTCTTCTTCTCTCTACATCTGTCTCAGTCTTCTTCTCTACATCTGTCTCAGTCTTCTTCTCTCTCACCTGTCTCAGTCTTCTTCTCTCCATCTGTCTCAGTCTTCTTCTCTCTCATCTGTCTCAGTCTTCTCTTCTCTCATCTGTCTCAGTCTTCTTCTTTCTCACCTGTCTCAGTCTTCTTCTCTATATCTGTCTCAGTCTTCTTCTCTCCATCTGTCTCAGTCTTCTTCTCTCTCATCTCTCAGTCTTCTTCTCTTTATCTGTCTCAGTCTTCTTCTCTCTCACCTGTCTCAGTCTTCTTCTCTTTATCCGTCTCAGTCTTCTTCTCTCTCACCTGTCTCAGTCTTCTTCTCTCTCATCTGTCTCAGTCTTCTTCTCTACATCTGTCTCAGTCTTCTTGTCTCTACATCTGTCTCAGTCTTCTTCTCTACATCTGTCTCAGTCTTCTTCTCTCTCACCTGTCTCAGTCTTCTTCTCTCCATCTGTCTCAGTATTCTTCTCTCTCATCTGTCTCAGTCTTCTTCTCTCCCACCTGTCTCAGTCTTCTCTCTCATCTGTCTCAGTATTCTTCTCTCCATCTGTCTCAGTCTTCTTCTCTCTCACCTGTCTCAGTCTTCTTCTCTATATCTGTCTCAGTCTTCTCTCTTCTCTCTCATCTCTCAGTCTTCTTCTCTCTCATCTGTCTCAGTCTTCTTCTCTCTCATCTCTCAGTCTTCTTCTCTACATCTGTCTCAGTCTTCTTCTCTCTCATCTCTCAGTCTTCTTCTCTCTCATCTGTCTCAGTCTTCTTCCCTCTCATCTGTCTCAGTCTTCTTCTCTCCATCGGGTCTCAGTCTTCTCTCTCATCTCTCAGTCTTCTTCTCTCTCATCTGTCTCAGTCTTCTTCTCTCTCATCTCTCAGTCTTCTTCTCTCTCATCTGTCTCAGTCTTTTTCTCTCTCATCTCTCAGTCTTCTTCCCTCTCATCTGTCTCAGTCTTCTTCTCTACATCTGTCTCAGTCTTCTTCTCTCTCATCTGTCTCAGTCTTCTCTCTCATCTGTCTCAGTCTTCTTCTCTCTCACCTGTCTCAGTCTTCTTCTCTCATCTGTCTCAGTATTCTTCTCTCCATCTGTCTCAGTCTTCTTCTCTATATCTGTCTCAGTCTTCTTCTCTCCATCTGTCTCAGTCTTCTTCTCGCTCATCTGTCTCAGTCTTCTTCTCTCTCATCTGTCTCAGTCTTCTTCTCTCTCATCTGTCTCAGTCTTCTTCTCTACATCTGTCTCAGTCTTCTTCTCTTTATCTGTCTCAGTCTTCTTCTCTCTCACCTGTCTCAGTCTTCTTCTCTACATCTGTCTCAGTCTTCTTCTCTTTATCTGTCTCAGTCTTCTTCTCTCTCACCTGTCTCAGTCTTCTTCTATCTCATCTCCATCCTTCTCAGTCTTCTTCTCTCTCATCTGTCTCAGTCTTCTCTCTCACCTGTCTCAGTCTTCTTCTCTACATCTGTCTCAGTCTTCTTCTCTCTCACCTGTCTCAGTCTTCTTCTCTACATCTGTCTCAGTCTTCTTCTCTCTCATCTGTCTCAGTCTTCTTCTCTCTCACCTGTCTCAGTCTTCTTCTCTCTCACCTGTCTCAGTCTTTTTCTCTCCATCTGTCTGACTCACTCTCCTTTTGAATTCTGAATATTTCAATTTCTTTTTTTCATCACCTATCTTTAACTTTTCTCAGTCTCTTCTCCCCCATCTCACTGTGACAGCCGTCTCTCTTCTAGGGCTGTACGCTGCAGGTCATCTTCAGCTCTGCAAGATCACATATACCTGAGATAGAAAGCGAGAGAGAGAGAGAGGGAGAGAGAGAGAGAAAGAGAGATAGAGAGGGAAAGAGAGAGAAAGGGAGAGAGACAGACAGTGAGAGAGAGAGAAAGGGAGAAAGAGAGAGAGAGCGAGAGAGGGAGAGAAAGAGCGAGAGAGAGAAAGAGAAAGGAGAGTTCCGGAGTTCCAAATTAAGCAGCAACAGCTGAAAAGATGAGCTCCTAAAAATATTGAATTTTACATGGTTTTTAGAGGAAAGTATATCGAAAAAAAGCAAAAGAAAACTGCAAGACTGATTAGGAGACCAAACAAGCAGCAAACAAAGAAGAAAGGCTTTCGAAAAAAGTAAAATTATACAATTTTCTTAGCTAGCTAAGTTGTTTACCTGTTGCTAGGCAGTTGCTAGGGACTCTCCTGAAAGAAGCTAGCTAGCTAACAAGGAGAGAGAGAGAGAGAGAGAGAGAGGTCATGATCAGATGATCAGATGAGCTCCTGCATTTTTCAGCATTTTCTTTAAAAAAGATAGATTTAGAGTTAGTTAAACTTGGATTTTTTGTGGAACTGAGAGAGATACAGCTTCAACTGTATTCAACTGTAACTGACTTGATACAGCTTCAACTAGCACTGACGTGTCAAGTGAGAGGTGTCAAAGACCATTAGCCCAACAATGGCAGGAGAGTCGAATAGTCTACCCCAACCAAATGGAGAGGCCTTAGAAGCTCCCTCCTGCTGTTCAGAGGTAATTAAAATACAGTACCCTGTGAGTGTAAAGAATGATAAGGCAAGAAAAGAGCACAAAATGAAGCTCCTTATGGAAAATCAAGAGACACTTTTTGCTGACTATTACAAAAATGGGAACATCAGCAACCTTATCTTCCACACAAACCATCCCCTGGCATGGCACAGTGCTATATTAGCACACTACCCCTCTGTTAAGAGAGGGGGGGTTAACGAGGGGTGGAAACTCAGGATACTTGACAACGAGGACTCTGAGTCAGCTAACATAAATCTATATAAGTCTGGAACAGTATTGGTACAGGGCAACCCCAAACAGTTTCAGCTGGACTTTCACCTAATCAAAGAATTAGCCCAGCAGGAGAAGCTCTCCCTTGATAAAGATACCCCCACCCCAAGCGGGTCAGACCAGACCTCTTCATCATATAACCCCACAGACGAGCAACCCTCAGCAGACAGTCAACCTCCCAGTACAGAGCACTTCTCCCTCATTGAAATGAAGGATAAATTCACCCAGCTGGAGGTAAGGCAGGTGGAGCTGGAACAGCAGGTGATTACACTCCAGTCAGCACAGACCCAGACAACAGTCCAGCACAACAACCCCTTAACCAGACCAGGAGAGCTGGAGGTGGAGAGAGACATATCTGCACTCTGGACAGTGGTGAGACAACTTCAACAGGAGAAAGAGCAGAAGCAGGAGCAGAACAAAGCACTAGAGGAGAGGATCAGACTGCTGGAGGAGAGGGAGAGGGGGATGGAGGAGAGGATCAGACTGCTGGAGGAGAGGTTGAGGGGGATGGCATGTGACAGAGAACAACCCACTAGGGAGGTGGCCATCCCCACAGAGACGCCAGCAGAACAGCCCACCTCAGCACCGGACAAAAGTCTCGACACCACAGCAGAACAGTCCACACCAGACCCTGACCATAGAGTCAACATCACAGCAGAACAGACAAAAGAAAAAACCCAAGCCCAGCAGCTCTCACCCCCCCTGAGCACCCCCCCTGTCAGCCACCCTGATAGCCCTCCTGACAACCCCCCCACACCCACTGAGAACAAACACAAGACACAGATTGTTCTCCTTATGGACTCAAATGGGAAATATATAGAAGAAAAAAAACTTTTTCCCAAACACAGTGTGTCTAAACTCTGGTGTCCAAACACCCAGCGCGCCCTAGACCTTCTGTCTGAGGACAAACTAGGCTCACCTAGCCACATAATAATACACACAGGCACAAACGACCTGAGAGCAAAGCAGGAAAGGGTGGCCACAGCACTGAAGGGAGTGATTGAAAAAGCTTCTTCTACTTTCCCCAATGCACAAGTGGTTATCTCCACCCTGCTACCACGAAAAGACTTCCACCCTGCTACAATACAGCGGGTAAACGCAAGCATTTCCCGTGACTGTGCCTCAAAACCAAATGTTTTCCTGGCCCACCACTCCACCCTGGACTTGAACAGCCTCTATGACCAGGTCCACCTCTATAAGGCTGCAGTGCCCACCTTTGTCCGGACTCTAAAGGACATCGCTCTCAAACGCAGCCCCAACACTTCACACAGGAGCAACAGATCAATAGACACCCCACCCAGACCAGCGAGACACCCTCCAAGACCTGCAGGACCCCCCCGTGGACCTACACATAGAGGACCCACGCCAAGAGGACTTACATCCAGACCACAGCACCCCCAGACACATCCACACCCCCACCCCAACCAATCAACACCCCCCCACATCAACCATGCCCACACCCCATTTAGGCCCCCTCAGATCAGACCTATGCCACTCCTGCCCACCCCATGCACCCCACCCCCGCAAAGAGAGCATCAACATGGAAGTCACACATACGCCCAGGTAGTGAGCGGGCAAACAGGCCCAACCCCCACTCTTACACTCGCCCAAGCCAACGGCATGTACCAGATGCTCAGCAGGCTCTGCTCACACTTACTGGCCTGAGGCCAAACCACACGGCCAACAACATTGGACACTTTATGGAACAAAAAGCCTTCACTATATCATCCTGGAATATCCAAGGCCTGAGGTCATCTGCCTTTGGCCTAAAGAGCAGGAACACGGACTTCACCAAAGAAATCGGTAATGCAGACATTGTCATCCTGCAAGAAACATGGTATAGCGGAGACGGACCCACTGGTTGCCCTCTAGGTTACAGAGAGCTGGTAGTCCCATCCACCAAACTACCAGGTGTGAAACAGGGAAGGGACTCAGGGGGAATGCTAATTTGGTATAGAGCAGACCTAACTCACTCCATTAAATTAATCAAAACAGGAACATTTTACATTTGGCTAGAAATTCAAAAGGAAATTATCTTAACAGAGAAAAATGTCCTCCTGTGTGCTACCTATATCCCCCCACTAGAATCCCCATACTTTAATAAAGACAGCTTCTCCATCCTGGAGGGGGAAATCAATCATTTCCAGGCCCAGGGACATGTATTAGTCTGTGGCGACCTAAATGCCAGAACTGGACAAGAACCTGACACCCTCAGCACACAGGGGGACAAACACCTGCCTGCAGGTGACAGCATTCCCTCCCCCATATGCCCCCCTAGGCACAACTATGACAACATAACCAACAAAAACGGGTCACAACTCCTGCAGCTCTGTCGCACGCTGGGTATGTACATAGTCAATGGTAGGCTTCGAGGGGACTCCTATGGTAGGTTCACCTATAGCTCATCTCTTGGCAGTAGCACTGTAGACTACTTTATCACTGACCTCAACCCAGAGTCTCTCAGAGCGTTCACAGTCAGCCCACTGACACCCCTATCAGACCACAGCAAAATCACAGTCTACTTGAACAGAGCAATACTCAATCATGAGGCATCAAAGCCAAAGGAACTGAGTAACATTAAGAAATGCTATAGATGGAAGGAATGCAGTTTGGAAACCTACCAAAAAACAATTAGGCAACAGCAAATTCAATCCCTTTTAGACAACTTCCTGGGTAAAATGTTCCACTGCAATAGTGAAGGTGTAAACTTGGCAGTAGAAAATCTTAACAGTATATTTGACCTCTCAGCTTCCCTATCAAATCTAAAAATCTCAAATAGAAAACCGAAGAAAATGAACAACAATGACAAATGGTTTGATAAAGAATGCAAAAATCTAAGAAATAAATTGAGGAACCTGTCCAACCAAAAACATAGAGACCCGGAAAACCTGAGTCTACGCCTTCACTATGGCGAATCACTAAAACAATACAGAAATACACTACGGAAAAAGAAGGAACAGCACGTCAGAAATCAGCTCAATGTAATTGAAGACTCCATAGACTCTAACCAATTCTGGGAAAATTGGAAAACACTAAACAAACAACAACACGAAGAATTATCTATCCAAAATGGAGATGTATGGGTAAACCACTTCTCCAATCTTTTTGGCTCTATAACAAAGAATAAAGAACAAAAACATATACATGATCAAATACAAATCCTAGAATCAACTATTAAAGACTACCAGAACCCATTGGATTCTCCAATTACCTTGAATGAGTTACAGGACAAAATAAAAACCCTCAAACCCAAAAAGACCTGTGGTGTTGATGGTATCCTTAATGAAATGATCAAATATACAGACAACAAATTCCAATTGGCTATACTAAAACTCTTTAACATCGTCCTTAGCTCTGGCATCTTCCCCAATATTTGGAACCAAGGACTGATCACCCCAATCCACAAAAGTGGAGACAAATTTGACCCCAATAACTACCGTGGAATATGCGTCAACAGTAACCTTGGGAAAATACTCTGCATTATCATTAACAGCAGACTCGTACATTTCCTCAATGAAAACAATGTACTGAGCAAATGTCAAATTGGCTTTTTACCAAATTACCGTACAACAGACCATGTATTCACCCTACACACCCTAATTGACAACCAAACAAACCAAAACAAAGGCAAAGTCTTCTCATGCTTTGTTGATTTCAAAAAAGCCTTCGACTCAATTTGGCATGAGGGTCTGCTATACAAATTGATGGAAAGTGGTGTTGGGGGTAAAACATACGACATTATAAAATCCATGTACACAAACAACAAGTGTGCGGTTAAAATTGGCAAAAAACACACACATTTCTTCACACAGGGTCGTGGGGTGAGACAGGGATGCAGCTTAAGCCCCACCCTCTTCAACATATATATCAACGAATTGGCGCGGGCACTAGAACAGTCTGCAGCACCCGGTCTCACCCTACTAGAATCCGAAGTCAAATGTCTACTGTTTGCTGATGATCTGGTGCTTCTGTCACCAACCAAGGAGGGCCTACAGCAGCACCTAGATCTTCTGCACAGATTCTGTCAGACCTGGTCCCTGACAGTAAATCTCAGTAAGACCAAAATAATGGTGTTCCAAAAAAGGTCCAGTCACCAGGACCACAAATTCCATCTAGACACCGTTGCCCTAGAGCACACAAAAAACTATACATACCTCGGCCTAAACATCAGCACCACAGGTAACTTCCACAAAGCTGTGAACGATCTGAGAGACAAGGCAAGAAGGGCCTTCTATGCCATCAAAAGGAACATAAATTTCAACATACCAATTAGGATCTGGCTAAAAATACTTGAATCAGTCATAGAGCCCATTGCCCTTTATGGTTGTGAGGTCTGGGGTCCGCTCACCAACCAAGATTTCACAAAATGGGACAAACACCAAATTGAGACTCTGCATGCAGAATTCTGCAAAAATATCCTCCGTGTACAACGTAGAACACCAAATAATGCATGCAGAGCAGAATTAGGCCGATACCCACTAATTATCAAAATCCAGAAAAGAGCCGTTAAATTCTACAACCACCTAAAAGGAAGCGATTCCCAAACCTTCCATAACAAAGCCATCACCTACAGAGAGATGAACCTGGAGAAGAGTCCCCTAAGCAAGCTGGTCCTAGGGCTCTGTTCACAAACACAAACACACCCCACAGAGCCCCAGGACAACAGCACAATTAGACCCAACCAAATCATGAGAAAACAAAAAGATAATTACTTGACACATTGGAAAGAATTAACAAAAAAACAGAGCAAACTAGAATGCTATTTGGCCCTAAACAGAGAGTACACAGTGGCAGAATACCTGACCACTGTGACTGACCCAAACTTAAGGAAAGCTTTGACTATGTACAGACTCAGTGAGCATAGCCTTGCTATTGAGAAAGGCCGCCGTAGGCAGACATGGCTCTCAAGAGAAGACAGGCTATGTGCACACTGCCCACAAAATGAGGTGGAAACTGAGCTGCACTTCCTAACCTCCTGCCCAATGTATGACCATATTAGAGAGACATATTTCCCTCAGATTACACAGATCCACAAAGAATTCGAAAACAAATCCAATTTTGATAAACTCCCATATCTACTGGGTGAAATTCCACAGTGTGCCATCACAGCAGCAAGATTTGTGACCTGTTGCCACAAGAAAAGGGCAACCAGTGAAGAACAAACACCACTGTAAATACAACCCATATTTATGTTTATTTATTTTAACTTGTGTGCTTTAACCATTTGTACATTGTTACAACACTGCATATATATAATATGACATTTGTAATGTCTTTATTGTTTTGAAACTTCTGTATGTGTAATGTTTACTGTTCATTTTTATTGTTTATTTGACTTTTGTATATTACCTACCTCACTTGCTTTGGCAATGTTAACACATGTTTCCCATGCCAATAAAGCCCCTTGAATTGAATTGAATTGAATTGAAAGGGAGACAGACAGAGAGAGAGAGAGAGAGAGAGAGAGAGAGAGAGAGAGAGAGAGAGAGAGAGAGAGAGAGAGAGAGAGAGAGAGAGAGAGAGAGAGAGAGAGAGAGAGAGAGAGAGAGAGAGAGAGAGAGAGAGAGAGCTGAGTGAAAGGGAGAGCTGAGTGAGTTGACAGTGATGTATCCATGCCATTTATGTAGAAAAAAAACTGTGAATTTGTCCCTCAGCTATGGAGAAAGGTGTACAGTGGCCATGCACTGTGAAATGTGTGCTGTCTGAGGGACACACAGTTGTCAAGTTGCAACCATAAGCTTTCCTATGGAGGATGCAAAGACAGAGAAAACATATATGCCTGTTGACGTTGGAATCAGAAATTCCAAACTGCTTTCACTGGGGAACAGCAACTCAAACCTGAACTAGATAGAGGGAATGAATGTTGTCCATAACTTGCCCGTTGTCTTTTCTACCGCCCCCAAATATTATCCCATGTTTCCACAGTGCTCCATAATATTATCCCATGTTTCCACAGTGCTCCATAATATTATCCCATGTTTCCACAGTGCTCCATAATATTATCCCATGTTTCCACAGTGCTCCATAATATTATCTCATGTTTCCACAGTGCTCCATAATATTATCCCATGTTTCCACAGTGCTCCATAATATTATCCCATGTTTCCACAGTGCTCCATAATATTATCCCATGTTTCCACAGTGCTCCATAATATTATCCCATGTTTCCACAGTGCTCCATAATATTATCCCATGTTTCCACAATGCTCCATAATATTATCTCATGTTTCCACAATGCTCCATAATATTATCCCATGTTTCCACAGTGCTCCATAATATTATCCCATGTTTCCACAGGGCTCCATAATATTATCCCATGTTTCCACAATGCTCCATAATATTATCCCATGTTTCCACAGTGCTCCATAATATTATCCCATGTTTCCACAGTGCTCCATAATATTATCCCATGTTTCCACAGTGCTCCATAATATTATCCCATGTTTCCACAGTGCTCCATAATATTATCCCATGTTTCCACAGTGCTCCATAATATTATCCCATGTTTCCACAGTGCTCCATAATATTATCCCATGTTTCCACAGTGCTCCATAATATTATCCCATGTTTCCACAGTGCTCCATAATATTATCCCATGTTTCCACAGTGCTCCATAATATTATCCCATGTTTCCACAGTGCTCCATAATATTATCCCATGTTTCCACAGTGCTCCATAATATTATGGAAGGGAAGTGTGCTCAAGCTCTGGGTTTTGCAGCATGTGAGGCGATGGTTGTCACAGAGTCACTGTACATATTCTCTTTCGACATTAATGAAAATAATATCCCAGCTTTTAAAGTACAAAAAAGTGCAAAAATATATGCATGCTCTGGATGAGAGTGTCTGCTAAATTACTAAAATGTTAAATGTAAACAGGTTTTCTGGTTGTAAACTGTTTTTTTGGTTAAAGAGACGTCAGATTACAACCAGGTAAAGACATATTTTTCATGACAACATCAAGTCACCGAGGAGAGATCTGGTCAGATTACAACCAGGTAAAAAAGTAATTTTCCGGACGTCTTTACGTCTTTGTACGACCAGCATGAAACCTGATCATGACGTCACAAAAGTCATGGTCAGCCTGAAGTCATTGCAATCAATTTCCCTGCACTAGGGAACAGAAAGAAACATTCCTCCCTGCTTTCCCTTTATTTTCTGTAGGTTACATCTCTGACACAAAGTATTGCAGGTTAAACAAACAGACAAAAGAAACTGTGTGGACAGATATTGGGATCATTCCATTTACAGCAGGTCAGAGTTTTTCTCTCACTGTATGTCCTTGGAATCTGGAAAGGTGCTGTACTGTAGGCTATGAAACATACTTTTAGTTGATATAAGAGGGGAAAAGAAGATTACAGACGGGAATCAAAGCACCTTTTCACTGATTTATTGATCTGATGTAATTTCCAAAATTGTGTCAGACAGAGCTGTGGATGACTGCGCTTTGCCTCCACTTCTCTCCCCCTTCTCTTACCTATTCAGTGTCTGGAGTAAGGGACGAGGGAGGACATTTATGTGGGTTTGACAGTGTTGCTAAATGGGCTTACTCTCCTCTCTGCTTTCCTTGTCTCCCCCTGCCTCCCCCACCCAGCTGTGAGTGTAGTGTCTGTGTGGGAGGGTGGTATAGAGGACTTATTGTGTGGGTGATAAGGCTTTGGCCTCCGCTATATTGTGCTGGTAACAGTGCATTTCTCTCTGTGCTGCGAGACACAGAGAGCTGTCATTTACATGGAGGTAATGGATTCAGAAGAGGATAGAATATGTGTGGGTTGTAAATGATGGAAGCCTCTCTCTCGCTGGCATTCTGACTCTATTTTCTCTCGCTCTGCTCTCTCTCTCCTCCCCCTCTCTTTACCTTACATTGTGTATCCCTCAAACGAATAATGTTACTTCTGACAGCAAACTAAATGGATAGTGTTACTTCTGACAGCAAAACTAAATGAATAATGTTACTTCTGACAGCAAACTAAATGGATAATGTTACTTCTGACAGCAAACTAAACGGATAATGTTACTTCTGACAGCAAAACTAAACGGATAATGTTACTTCTGACAGCAAACTAAACGGATAATGTTACTTCTGACAGCAAAACTAAATGGATAATGTTATGTCTGACAGCAAAACTAAATGGATAATATTACCTCTGACAGCCAAACTGACAGCCACTGGTAGCAAAACAGTCAGTGAACATGACTTATGAGATTTATGGGACTTTCTTGCATAGACAGTGGTCTGATGGATTTTCTCAAAGACCAACCATGAACGTTAACAACACCCCTCCTTCCACATGGTAAACCACCCATGAACGTTGGTAACCCACCATACACCCTTTTCGCCCCCATAACTATGCAAACCATCATTTCCCCAAAACCCATCCCTTCTTCCGTCCTGCACTCTTACCGGTAAATGGTGACGAGTCTTACTCACCCATTGGCCATGTTTTCACTGTAGGCCAGTAGTCACCTTATGAACAGAACAGTGTTTCACCCTCACGCCCCATGGTGGAGATGTGAGTGGACAAACTGCAGCAAGACTTTCCATGCATTGGTGAGTTTTATTTGACTATAACCGCTTCCATGTGCAACGTACACCATTCTGCTTTGGGATTTGACACCCTACTCACAACAGCATATACAGTAATCCTTAATGGAGCACCAATATTAACCTATGAAAGCCAAGGCAACAGTACTACAGTTTTTAGGGAAGATGCCATCACTGTGCGATGCTAAGCTAGCTCCGACTAGCTAGTTGAATTTCGACTACACCTGCATTGTTTAGGAGTGCGTTTACAATTAAAACATACTGTGGTGATTACGAAGGCATCCAGACGCAGGTTGGTGGATATGGAAGGCTACACTTTACGACACAAACTAAACATGTCTTGGTGGCTTTTGGTATTTTTCTGTTGTGCAGAATGGCCACATTTACAAATGTCTTTGTCGTTGTTGCCCAGTAAAGAAGCAAAGCCGCCCAAAATAGTCAAAGATTTATGACTTGCTGTCTGTCAGGGAACATTTTTACTTTGAACCATTTGTGGTTAAAAGAGAGACAATACCTCAATAAATTCAATGTAATCAATGATAATCTAATATTTATTGCACACAAAGTGGAACATATGACAGATAGTAAATCGTATTGACATGCGACAATGAGGTGATCATTTCATTAGGGCTTTTCCCCAAACAAAGGAAGGGATGGTCCCATTTGTGATTTTTATACAAACAAATGAGACAAAAGTCAATAACGCAACTATTTGGTGTTAGGAGTGTTATGTTGAATAAAAAAGGAATGGCTGGGTGGTTCAGGGGGCTTTTCCATGGTGAGAAACTGAGAGTGGTGGTCTGATTTAGAGGAAACAGTGCCACAAACTGCCGTTACCCCTCCACCACAAACACCCCTCTGCTAGCCTTCCTTATATGATTTACCAAGATATGTAATATTCAAGGATCCCATCGAAACACGACGACTGAAAGTGAGACTTTCAAATGAATGCAATGCAATTAATGCAATGATATACATTACATTGACATAAATGATAAAAGTAAATATGTGTGTGTGTGTGTGTGTGTGTGTGTGTGTGTGTGTGCGTGTGCGTGCGTGCGTGCGTGTGTGAGATTTCCCCTTCCCATAGAGGGAATTCCCCTTAGCTTTCAGATCTCATTTGAACTAATGAAAACCATATCTTACTCACCACCCTGGAAACTATTCAAATCAACTGCTTCATATCAACTTGAGCTCTTTACCATGACTTCATTATAGCTACTGTTTCATATAAAACTATTATCCGTTTGTTGTATTAATACCTAACCAACTTTCTAAGGTAAAACACAGGTAAATAGATGAGAGAACTTACCACCATTAGTAGTAAGAAACACAGTCAAAACTTTTCAATTCAAGGAGTTTCAAATCCCTAGAGCTGTTGACTAAGATCAACCCAATTATGTGACTCACTAATCTCAAAATGGTGACAAATAAGGTCTACTTGAGCTTAAACCCACGCAGTGTGATGGAGTGTCCTCTAAACAGATGGGGTTGAGATGCAACTGGTTGAAGTGCTGCACTGCCATTTTGGGGCAAACACTGGAAGGAGTCAACAGGAATGTCTGTCATTTCGAGGCAATAGGGGAATTCGAAGTGGATTGAGTGTGTCTGAGGAGATGGAGTGCTCTCACTGCAGTCTCTTTATATTAAGGTTCAGTAAGAGACAGAAAAACCCCCATGAATTCTCACTTCTGTTGTCGATACAAAAAGCTTGCTGAAATTCTAATGCTTGCATAGAAACTACAGAACCCCTACTCGGTATATCTTGCTAAACGAATTAAGTACAACTTACTCAAAGGTTACTAAAAGTAACATTTACTCACTTTCAGTTATTAATTATTGTAGATTGCACTCAATCAGATTGAGTGTAATTGAAAGAACAAATTAGTTAGAGCTCTTTCAACTTTCACCTTGACTACATCTGACCTCATGCACGTTGACGTTCCAAATGAATGTTCATCAGGTTCAGAAAAATTATTTCCAACATGGCGACACAATCCTGCAATTCCTAAAATTGGAAACGATCAGAGTTTGGCTGCCTGTGCAAACCCAGCCTCTGTGTGCTCATATAATCTATTATTGCACATTGGGTACTCGTATGTCTGTAACTCTGTAGTCGTATGTCTGTAACTCTGTAGTCGTATGTCTGTAACTCTGTAGTCGTATGTCTGTAACTCTGTAGTCGTATGTCTGTAACTGTGTAGTTATATGTCTGTAACTCTGTAGTCGTATGTCTGTAACTCTGTAGTCGTATGTCTGTAACTCTGTACTCATATGTTTGTAACTCTGTAGTCGTATGTCTGTAACTCTGTAGTCGTATGTCTGTAACTCTGTACTCATATGTTTGTAACTCTGTACTCGTATGTCTGTAACTCTGTGTCTCATATGTCTGTAACTCTGTACTCGTATGTCTGTAACTCTGTACTCGTGCGTCTGTAACTCTGTGTACTCGTATGTCTGTAACTCTGTACTCGTATGTCTGTAACTCTGTACTCGTGTGTCTGTAACTCTATACTCGTATGTCTGTAACTCTGTACTCGTATGTCTGTAACTCTGTACTCGTGTGTCTGTAACTCTGTGTACTCGTATGTCTGTAACTCTGTACTCGTATGTCTGTAACTCTGTACTCGTGTGTCTGTAACTCTGTACTCGTATGTCTGTAACTCTGTCTCGTATGTCTGTAACTCTGTGTCTCGTATGTCTGTAACTCTGTAACTCTGTACTCGTGTGTCTGTAACTCTGTGTACTCGTATGTCTGTAACTCTGTACTCGTATGTCTGTACTCGTGTGTCTGTAACTCTGTACTCTCACTGTTCTTCATCTTCTGCAGGTATCTTTACAGCACCAGTGCGTGGAGTCGACCCCTTTACTTACTATCATCACTATTAAATTCATGCATCTCTGTTTAAGAATGAGCAAAGCCTAGTAACTACTGCTGGTGGTCTTGATGCTGGTCAGCTAATGGATCTAATGGCATCACAGTTGGAGAGAGGAGACGAGGTCTATGTCCATATGTGGCCAGGTTCATTGCTCTATGACAATTTCAGCAATTTCTGGCACTTCGATGGCGTTCTGCTATTCACTCAATAAGGGCAAGAGAACATAAGGAGGGTTATTAAAAGTGCTGTCATTAGTGGACTAACTGTACATAATGTTATTCTATATACCCTGCATACTGTATGATTTATTCTAACGGTGCAGATGCAAGTCAACTACAGTGCCTTGCAAAAGTATTCACCCCATTGGCATTTTTCCTATTTTGCTACATTACATCTTGTAAGTTTAAATGGATTTATATTTGGATTTCATGCAATGGACATACACAAAATACTCAAAATTCAGTGAAGTGAAACAAAAAAAGAACTTGTTTCAAAACATTCAAAAAAATAAAACACTGAAAAGTGCTGCATGCATGCTATGAAGCCCCTAAATAAGATCTGGTGCAACCAATTAGTCACATAATTAGTTAAATAAAGTCCACCTGTGTGCAATCTAAGTGTCACATGATCTGTGACATGATCTCAGTATTTATACACCTGCTCTGAAAGGCCCCAGAGTCTGCAACACCACTAAGCAAGGGGCACCACCAAGCAAGCAGTACTATGAAGACCAAGGAGCTCTCCAAATAGGTCAGGGACACAGTTGTGGAGAAGTACAGATCAGGGTTGGGTTATAAAAGAATATCAGAAACTTTGACCATCCCACGGAGCACCATTAAATCCATTATTAAAAAACGCAAAGAATATGGCACCACAACAAACCTGCCAAGAGAGGGTCGCCCACCAAAACTCACAGACCAGGCAAGGAGGGCATTAATCAGAGAAGCAACAAAGAGACTTAAGGCATGTTGTGTAAATCAAATGATACAAACCCCCCAAATATCTATTTTAATTCCAGGTTGTAAGGCAACAAATAGGAGAAATGCCAAAGGGGGTGAATGCTTTCGCAAGCCACTGTAAACTAGATATACTAACATTAAAATGTTATAGTTGATCAAAATCTGTTACGATCGTCTAAGGGAGGAGACCAAAACGCAGCGTGGTAAGTATTCATTGTAATTTAATAAAATAAACTGAACACTGAAACAACAAAAAACAACAAAGAGAGTGAACGAAACAAAGCAGTCCTGTCTGGTGCAGACACAAAACAGAAAACAACTACCCACAAACACAGGTGGGAAAAGGCTACTTATGTATGGTTCTCAATCAGAGACAACGATAGACAGCTGCCTCTGATTGAGAACCACACCCGGCCAAACACATAGAAATAGAAAACTTAGAACAAAAACATAGAATGCCCACCCCAACTCACGCCCTGACCAAACCAAAATAGAGACATAACAAATGAACTATGGTCAGGGCGTGACAAAAATCAATAGGATTTGATGGTGTTCCTGCCTGTCCCTAAACTACATATTTACAATATGACTGTTGACCGTTCAATATTTCAATGTTTTTATTGTATGTATCCCTAAGTAAAAAACTATTTAAAATAAATAAAATAAAATAAAGATTTAGCTATGGGTTCATTTGAAACTATTTAATAAATTTTTCTCTGTTTGTGTGGCTGTGAACATGGTTCCAGGAAACAAATTATATCAAAACCCATATGTAAGATGATGTGGCGATGACTTCCGTAAACACTGTAGATAAAATTAGTTGATTGGTGAATATTTTACTAAATGATCTAATCAAATAATACTCCGTGCTAGGCATATAAGTGCCATCAGAAAGTATTCATACCCATTGACCTATTCCAGATTTAGTTGTTACACACATTTTTTGCACATTTATTGAAAATGAAATACAGGAATATCTAATTTACATAAGTTTTCACTATACTGTACCTGTTAGAATCACCTTTGGCAGCGATTACAGTTTAGATTATTTCTGTGTACGTCTCTAAGAGCTTTCCACACCTGGATTGTACAATATTTGTCCAATATTCTTTTCAAAATTCTTCAAGCTCAGTCAAATTGATTGTTGATCATTGCTAGACAACCATTTTCTGGTCTTGCCATAGATTTTCAAGCAGATTTAAGTCAACAATGTAACTCGGGCACTCAGGAACATTGACAGACTTCTTGGTAAACAACTCCAGTGTACATTTGGCCTTGTGTTTTAGGTTATTGTCCTGCTGAAAGGTGAATTAATCTCCCAGTGTCTGGTGGAAAGAAGACTGAACCAGGTTTTCCTCTAGGATTTTACCTGTGCTTCTTTTACCTTTTAGCTTCTTTCCATTTATTTTTTATCCTAAAAAACTCCCCAGTCCTTAATGATTACAAGCATACCCATAACATGATGCAGCCACCACTATGCTTGAAAATATGGAGAGTGGCTCTCAGAAATCTGATGTATTTGGTTTGCCAAAACACTTTGTATTCAGGACAAAAAGTAAATTGCTGTGCCACATTTTTTCCACTATTACTTTAGTGCCTAATTGCGAACAGGATGATTGTTTTGGAATATTTTTATTCTGTACAGGCTTCCTTATTTTCACTCTGTCAATTAGGTTAGTGTTGTGGAGTAACTACAACGATCCATCCTCAGTTTTCTCCTATGGCAGCCAAACACTCTGTAACTGTTTTCAAGACACCATTTGCCTGATGGTAAATCCCTGAGCGGTTTTCTTCCTCTCCGGCTAGGAAGGACACCTTTATCGTTGTAGTGACTGGGTATATTATTACACCATCCAAAGTGTAATTAATAACTTCACCATGCTCAAAGGGATATTCAATCTCTGCTTTTCTTATTTTTACCAATCTACCAATAGGTGCCCTTCTTTGCGAGGCATTGGAAGTCCTACATGGTCTTTGTGGTTGAATCTGTGTTTGAAAATCACTGCTCGACTGAGGGACCTTACAGATAATCTGGTCGTGTCAACATTTGACAGTTACATGTGACTTCTGCTATCAGAATACAAAGACTGCATTGAGAAGACGGTTCTCGACTCACAAAAGTCTCTTTGTGGTCTGATTGTGTTCAAATCTGTCAGACCACTTCATGAGGTGGTCAGGGATGCATAGTGTGTGGATTTCTCCTCAGTCTGGAAGTAATCAGGCTACCGAAATACAGTGGGCGATGTCATCAGCACCCCTCCCACAAGTCTCCAGAAAATGTATGTTTTGGGACCGAAAGGCACCTTTTCATAATAACTTTGGAGGAAATACATGCCTAGCATGTGAGAAACGTTTTTGCTGGCCTCAAATGCTAGCCAGCTAGCTAATATTTAGAAGAAAAAATACATTTTGTATGGCTAGAGTTAAGCTAACCCGTTTGCAATCCCTTTGGCGTTGCATGCTAACTAGCTACAGAGGTTAGCTGGCTAGTGAGTTACAATAGTTAGCTGCTGCCATCAGTTGTTGTTGTGCTATTATCATATTTTGCCTATTCCACCGTCTGTAGAATGCATACAGTCATTTGAATAGAGAGCGGGAAAAGGGAATTTGAACACACTGTGGACACAGTAGACACATTTACATGTAGGTGTAGATACATGGCGCTTTCATAATTCACAGATCGGAACTCTATGATCATATTACTAAAGCTGCATGAACTGTCAAGTCTAGACTATGGCCTCATATCTGTGACTACGTTCTGTATCAAAGATGATGTAGTCATTCAAAAATAATTTTAAACACTATTATTGCACACAGCGTCCATTAAACTTATTACGTGACTTGTTAAACACATTTTTACTCCTAAACGTATATAGGCTTGCCATAACAAAGGGGTAGAACACTTATTGGTCAAGACATTTCAGCTTTTAATTTTTTATTAATTAGAAAACATTTCTAAAAACATAATTCCACTTTGACATTATGGGGTATTGTGTGTAGGCCAGTGACAAAAAGCTACATTTTATTCATTTTAAATTCAGGCTGTAACACAACAAAATGTGGGAGAAGTCAAGGGGGGTGTGAATACTTTCTGTAGGCACTGTAGTGTCCTTGAACAGCTCCCGTTTTCGCAAAAGACAAATCCGATCAAATCCGATCATATTAAAGACAGCTATATAGGTCTACTAATAAAGAACTCGTAAAGGCCCAGTGCACTACTTTTGTGAAGAATAATTATTATAATTATTTCATATAATCATTTTTTGTTAATTATATTTTCAAATTCTGATTTTACAGGGGGGTGCTGCAGCACCCTCAGCAGCACCCCCGGCATCCCTAATTCCAACAGCTATGGTGGCTCCTTGTCCCTAAACCAGATATACTGACATTTGACAGAGGGACCAGGATAAGGGACAAGCACTGTAAATTAGCGTAAGCTATAAGGTGTAATGATGCAATGCATACGACTGTTGAAAGTTCACTATTTCAATAATTTAATTGTATCAATCCCTATTTTATTTTAAATATATATATTTAGCTATGGTTTCATTTTGAACTATAGAATAAATGTTTCTCTGTTTGTGTGTATGTGAACATTTTTCCAGGAAACAAATGACATCAAAATCCATAGATAAGATAACATGGTGATGACTTTCCGTAAACACGTAGATGAAATCAGTTCACTGGTGAATATTTTACTATATAATCTGATCAAATTATACTCCCTGCTAGGTACATAAGTGCCTTTGAACAGGTGCCCGTTTCCATAGAGACACAACAGACACATCATAGAGAAACACAACAGAGCTATTTCACACAGATCTAGTCCAGGACAGGTAAAGAATGAGGGGTATTCTAGGTCTGCTGGTGTTGCTTTGCTTGGGTCTGACTGGGGCAGAGATACAGAACGTAGTCACAGAGAATGAGATCAGTTCAGAGATACAGAACGTAGTCACAGAGAATGAGATCAGTTCAGAGATACAGAACGTAGTCACAGAGAATGAGATCAGTTCAGAGATACAGAACGTAGTCACAGAGAATATAATCAGTTCAGAGACACAGAACATAGTCACAGAGAATATAATCAGTTCAGAGACACAGAACGTAGTCACAGAGAATATAATCAGTTCAGAGATACAGAACATAGTCACAGAGAATATAATCAGTTCAGAGACACAGAACATAGTCACAGAGAATATAATCAGTTCAGAGACACAGAACATAGTCACAGAGAATGAGATCAGTTCAGAGATACAACATGTTGAGGTACAGAGGGTTAAGAGTGAGGACCTAGGAGACTCGGGGAGAAGCTGCCAGCCTGACATGTGTTCCTTGCTGATGGAGATGGGAGCTCTAAAGTCTACAGTGGCTAACCTACAGAGAGAGAAAGAAGGTAATGTGAAATTGGAAGACTTACAATTAGTGTTGAAAAATTCTGCTGACTGTCCCAAAATTCCTATTTTTGGGGGGAAATCCTGGTTGGAAGATTCCTGGAATATTAAGTAAATAAGCAGAACATTCTGGAATCCTCAAACCAGGATTTCTGTAAAACGTGTGAATTTGGGGATGTTACCAGGATTTTGCAACCCGACTTACAGTATATTTGTCCCATAAAGAATGTGGTTTGCATTTGTTCTAAAACTAAAGATTTAAAATCTTGCTGTTCCTATCTCTCCAGTTCAAAGATCCCAGCTGAGCACCACGGTGACTGAGCTGAGAAACGTGGAGGGTAGACTGAGCACCACAGTGACTGAGCTGAGAAACATGGAGGGTAGACTGAGCACCACGGTGACTGAGCTGAGAAACGTGGAGGGTAGACTGAGCACCACGGTGACTGAGCTGAGAAACGTGGAGGGTAGACTGAGCACCACAGTGACTGAGCTGAGAAACATGGAGGGTAGACTGAGCACCACGGTGACTGAGCTGATAAACGTGGAGGGTAGACTGAGCGCCACGGTGACTGAGCTGAGAAACACGGAGGGTAGACTGAGCACCACGGTGACTGAGCTGAGAAACACGGAGGGTAGACTGAGCACCACGGTGACTGAGCTGAGAAACATGGAGGGTAGACTGAGCACCACGGTGACTGAGCTGAGAAACATGGAGGGTAGACTGAGCACCACGGTGACTGAGCTGAGAAACATGGAGGGTAGACTGAGCACCACGGTGACTGAGCTGAGAAACATGGAGGGTAGACTGAGCACCACGGTGACTGAGCTGAGAAACATGGAGGGTAGACTGAGCACCACGGTGACTGAGCTGAGAAACATGGAGGGTAGACTGAGCACCACGGTGACTGAGCTGAGAAACGTGGAGGGTAGACTGAGCACCACAGTGACTGAGCTGAGAAACGTGGAGGGTAGACTGAGCACCACTGTGACTGAGCTGAGAAACATGGAGGGTAGACTGAGCACCACTGTGACTGAGCTGAGAAACATGGAGGGTAGACTGAGCACCACAGTGACTGAGCTGAGAAACATGGAGGGTAGACTGAGCACCACGGTGACTGAGCTGAGAAACGTGGAGGGTAGACTGAGCACCACAGTGACTGAGCTGAGAAACGTGGAGGGTAGACTGAGCACCACAGTGACTGAGCTGAGAAACATGGAGGGTAGACTGAGCACCACGGTGACTGAGCTGAGAAACGTGGAGGGTAGACTGAGCACCACTGTGACTGAGCTGAGAAATGTGGAGGGTAGACTGAGCACCACGGTGACTGAGCTGAGAAACGTGGAGTGTAGACTGAGCACCACAGTGACTGAGCTGAGAAATGTGGAGGGTAGACTGAGCACCACAGTGACTGAGCTGAGAAATGTGGAGGTTAGACTGAGCACCACAGTGACTGAGCTGAGAAACATGGAGGGTAGACTGAGCACCACGGTGACTGAGCTGAGAAACGTGGAGGGTAGACTGAGCACCACTGTGACTGAGCTGAGAAATGTGGAGGGTAGACTGAGCACCACTGTGACTGAGCTGAGAAACATGGAGGGTAGACTGAGCACCACAGTGTCTGAGCTGAGAAACGTGGAGGTTAGACTGAGCACCACGGTGACTGAGCTGAGAAACATGGAGGGTAGACTGAGCACCACGGTGACTGAGCTGAGAAACATGGAGGGTAGACTGAGCACCACGGTGACTGAGTTGAGAAACATGGAGGGTAGACTGAGCACCACGGTGACTGAGCTGAGAAACATGGAGGGTAGACTGGGCACCACAGTGACTGAGCTGAGAAATGTGGAGGGTAGACTGAGCACCACGGTGACTGAGCTGAGAAACGTGGAGTGTAGACTGAGCACCACAGTGACTGAGCTGAGAAACATGGAGGGTAGACTGAGCACCACGGTGACTGAGCTGAGAAATGTGGAGGTTAGACTGAGCACCACAGTGACTGAGCTGAGAAACATGGAGGGTAGACTGAGCACCACGGTGACTGAGCTGAGAAACGTGGAGGGTAGACTGAGCACCACTGTGACTGAGCTGAGAAATGTGGAGGGTAGACTGAGCACCACTGTGACTGAGCTGAGAAACATGGAGGGTAGACTGAGCACCACAGTGTCTGAGCTGAGAAACGTGGAGGGTAGACTGAGCACCACGGTGACTGAGCTGAGAAACATGGAGGGTAGACTGAGCACCACGGTGACTGAGCTGAGAAACATGGAGGGTAGACTGAGCACCACTGTGACTGAGTTGAGAAACATGGAGGGTAGACTGAGCACCACGGTGACTGAGCTGAGAAACATGGAGGGTAGACTGAGCACCACAGTGACTGAGCTGAGAAACATGGAGGGTAGACTGAGCACCACGGTGACTGAGCTGAGAAACATGGAGGGTAGACTGAGCACCACGGTGACTGAGCTGAGAAACATGGAGGGTAGACTGAGCACCACGGTGACTGAGCTGAGAAACATGGAGGGTAGACTGAGCACCACGGTGACTGAGCACCACGGTGACTGAGCTGAGAAATGTGGAGGGTAGACTGAGCACCACTGTGACTGAGCTGAGAAACATGGAGGGTAGACTGAGCACCACAGTGTCTGAGCTGAGAAACGTGGAGGTTAGACTGAGCACCACGGTGACTGAGCTGAGAAACATGGAGGGTAGACTGAGCACCACGGTGACTGAGCTGAGAAACATGGAGGGTAGACTGAGCACCACGGTGACTGAGTTGAGAAACATGGAGGGTAGACTGAGCACCACGGTGACTGAGCTGAGAAACATGGAGGGTAGACTGAGCACCACAGTGACTGAGCTGAGAAATGTGGAGGGTAGACTGAGCACCACGGTGACTGAGCTGAGAAACGTGGAGTGTAGACTGAGCACCACAGTGACTGAGCTGAGAAACATGGAGGGTAGACTGAGCACCACGGTGACTGAGCTGAGAAATGTGGAGGTTAGACTGAGCACCACAGTGACTGAGCTGAGAAACATGGAGGGTAGACTGAGCACCACGGTGACTGAGCTGAGAAACGTGGAGGGTAGACTGAGCACCACTGTGACTGAGCTGAGAAATGTGGAGGGTAGACTGAGCACCACTGTGACTGAGCTGAGAAACATGGAGGGTAGACTGAGCACCACAGTGTCTGAGCTGAGAAACGTGGAGGGTAGACTGAGCACCACGGTGACTGAGCTGAGAAACATGGAGGGTAGACTGAGCACCACGGTGACTGAGCTGAGAAACATGGAGGGTAGACTGAGCACCACTGTGACTGAGTTGAGAAACATGGAGGGTAGACTGAGCACCACGGTGACTGAGCTGAGAAACATGGAGGGTAGACTGAGCACCACAGTGACTGAGCTGAGAAACATGGAGGGTAGACTGAGCACCACGGTGACTGAGCTGAGAAACATGGAGGGTAGACTGAGCACCACGGTGACTGAGCTGAGAAACATGGAGGGTAGACTGAGCACCACGGTGACTGAGCACCACGGTGACTGAGCTGAGAAAAATGGAGGGTAGACTGAGCACCACGGTGACTGAGTTGAGAAACATGGAGGGTAGACTGAGCACCACGGTGACTGAGCTGAGAAACATGGAGGGTAGACTGAGCACCACAGTGACTGAGCTGAGAAATGTGGAGGGTAGACTGAGCACCACGGTGACTGAGCTGAGAAACGTGGAGTGTAGACTGAGCACCACAGTGACTGAGCTGAGAAACATGGAGGGTAGACTGAGCACCACGGTGACTGAGCTGAGAAATGTGGAGGTTAGACTGAGCACCACAGTGACTGAGCTGAGAAACATGGAGGGTAGACTGAGCACCACGGTGACTGAGCTGAGAAACGTGGAGGGTAGACTGAGCACCACTGTGACTGAGCTGAGAAATGTGGAGGGTAGACTGAGCACCACTGTGACTGAGCTGAGAAACATGGAGGGTAGACTGAGCACCACAGTGTCTGAGCTGAGAAACGTGGAGGGTAGACTGAGCACCACGGTGACTGAGCTGAGAAACATGGAGGGTAGACTGAGCACCACGGTGACTGAGCTGAGAAACATGGAGGGTAGACTGAGCACCACTGTGACTGAGTTGAGAAACATGGAGGGTAGACTGAGCACCACGGTGACTGAGCTGAGAAACATGGAGGGTAGACTGAGCACCACAGTGACTGAGCTGAGAAACATGGAGGGTAGACTGAGCACCACGGTGACTGAGCTGAGAAACATGGAGGGTAGACTGAGCACCACGGTGACTGAGCTGAGAAACATGGAGGGTAGACTGAGCACCACGGTGACTGAGCTGAGAAACATGGAGGGTAGACTGAGCACCACGGTGACTGAGCACCACGGTGACTGAGCTGAGAAATGTGGAGGGTAGACTGAGCACCACTGTGACTGAGCTGAGAAACATGGAGGGTAGACTGAGCACCACAGTGTCTGAGCTGAGAAACGTGGAGGTTAGACTGAGCACCACGGTGACTGAGCTGAGAAACATGGAGGGTAGACTGAGCACCACGGTGACTGAGCTGAGAAACATGGAGGGTAGACTGAGCACCACGGTGACTGAGTTGAGAAACATGGAGGGTAGACTGAGCACCACGGTGACTGAGCTGAGAAACATGGAGGGTAGACTGAGCACCACAGTGACTGAGCTGAGAAATGTGGAGGGTAGACTGAGCACCACGGTGACTGAGCTGAGAAACGTGGAGTGTAGACTGAGCACCACAGTGACTGAGCTGAGAAACATGGAGGGTAGACTGAGCACCACGGTGACTGAGCTGCGAAATGTGGAGGTTAGACTGAGCACCACAGTGACTGAGCTGAGAAACATGGAGGGTAGACTGAGCACCACGGTGACTGAGCTGAGAAACGTGGAGGGTAGACTGAGCACCACTGTGACTGAGCTGAGAAACATGGAGGGTAGACTGAGCACCACTGTGACTGAGCTGAGAAACATGGAGGGTAGACTGAGCACCACAGTGTCTGAGCTGAGAAACGTGGAGGGTAGACTGAGCACCACGGTGACTGAGCTGAGAAACATGGAGGGTAGACTGAGCACCACGGTGACTGAGCTGAGAAACATGGAGGGTAGACTGAGCACCACTGTGACTGAGTTGAGAAACATGGAGGGTAGACTGAGCACCACGGTGACTGAGCTGAGAAACATGGAGGGTAGACTGAGCACCACAGTGACTGAGCTGAGAAACATGGAGGGTAGACTGAGCACCACGGTGACTGAGCTGAGAAACATGGAGGGTAGACTGAGCACCACGGTGACTGAGCTGAGAAACATGGAGGGTAGACTGAGCACCACGGTGACTGAGCACCACGGTGACTGAGCTGAGAAACATGGAGGGTAGACTGAGCACCACGGCAACTGAGCTGAGAAACGTGGAGGGTAGACTGAGCACCACTGTGACTGAGCTAGAGAAATGTGGAGGGTATGACTGAGCACCACGGTGACTGAGCTGAGAAACGTGGAGGGTAGACTGAGCACCACTGTGACTGAGCTGAGAAACGTGGAGGGTAGACTGAGCACCACTGTGACTGAGCTGAGAAATGTGGAGGGTAGACTGAGCACCACGGTGACTGAGCTGAGAAACGTGGAGGGTGTGGAGGGTAGACTGAGCACCACGGTGACTGAGCTGAGAAACGTGGAGGGTAGACTGAGCACCACTGTGACTGAGCTGAGAAATGTGGAGGGTAGACTGAGCACCACGGTGACTGAGCTGAGAAACATGGAGGGTAGACTGAGCACCACAGTGACTGAGCTGAGAAACATGGAGGGTAGACTGAGCACCACAGTGACTGAGCTGAGAAATGTGGAGGGTAGACTGAGCACCACAGTGACTGAGCTGAGAAACATGGAAGGTAGACTGAGCACCACTGTGACTGAGCTGAGAAATGTGGAGGGTAGACTGAGCACCACAGTGTCTGACCTGAGAAACGTGGAGGGTAGACTGAGCACCACTGTGACTGAGCTGAGAAACATGGAGGGTAGACTGAGCACCACTGTGACTGAGCTGAGAAACGTGGAGGGTAGACTGAGCACCACTGTGACTGAGCTGAGAAATGTGGAGGGTAGACTGAGCACCACTGTGACTGAGCTGAGAAACATGGAGGGTAGACTGAGCACCACAGTGACTGAGCTGAGAAATGTGGAGGGTAGACTGAGCACCACGGTAACTGAGCTGAGAAACGTGGAGTGTAGACTGAGCACCACAGTGACTGAGCTGAGAAACATGGAGGGTAGACTGAGCACCACGGTGACTGAGCTGAGAAATGTGGAGGTTAGACTGAGCACCACAGTGACTGAGCTGAGAAACATGGAGGGTAGACTGAGCACCACGGTGACTGAGCTGAGAAACGTGGAGGGTAGACTGAGCACCACTGTGACTGAGCTGAGAAATGTGGAGGGTAGACTGAGCACCACTGTGACTGAGCTGAGAAACATGGAGGGTAGACTGAGCACCACAGTGTCTGAGCTGAGAAACGTGGAGGGTAGACTGAGCACCACGGTGACTGAGCTGAGAAACATGGAGGGTAGACTGAGCACCACGGTGACTGAGCTGAGAAACATGGAGGGTAGACTGAGCACCACTGTGACTGAGTTGAGAAACATGGAGGGTAGACTGAGCACCACGGTGACTGAGCTGAGAAACATGGAGGGTAGACTGAGCACCACAGTGACTGAGCTGAGAAACATGGAGGGTAGACTGAGCACCACGGTGACTGAGCTGAGAAACATGGAGGGTAGACTGAGCACCACGGTGACTGAGCTGAGAAACATGGAGGGTAGACTGAGCACCACGGTGACTGAGCACCACGGTGACTGAGCTGAGAAACATGGAGGGTAGACTGAGCACCACGGCAACTGAGCTGAGAAACGTGGAGGGTAGACTGAGCACCACTGTGACTGAGCTGAGAAATGTGGAGGGTAGACTGAGCACCACGGTGACTGAGCTGAGAAACGTGGAGGGTAGACTGAGCACCACTGTGACTGAGCTGAGAAACGTGGAGGGTAGACTGAGCACCACTGTGACTGAGCTGAGAAATGTGGAGGGTAGACTGAGCACCACGGTGACTGAGCTGAGAAACGTGGAGTGTAGACTGAGCACCACAGCAACTGAGCTGAGAAATGTGGAGGGTAGACTGAGCACCACAGTGACTGAGCTGAGAAATGTGGAGGGTAGACTGAGCACCACGGTGACTGAGCTGAGAAATGTGGAGGGTAGACTGAGCACCACGGTGACTGAGCTGAGAAACGTGGAGGGTAGACTGAGCACCACTGTGACTGAGCTGAGAAATGTGGAGGGTAGACTGAGCACCACGGTGACTGAGCTGAGAAATGTGGAGGGTAGACTGAGCACCACAGTGACTGAGCTGAGAAATGTGGAGGGTAGACTGAGCACCACGGTGACTGAGCTGAGAAACGTGGAGGGTAGACTGAGCACCACTGTGACTGAGCTGAGAAATGTGGAGGGTAGACTGAGCACCACGGTGACTGAGCTGAGAAACATGGAGGGTAGACTGAGCACCACAGTGACTGAGCTGAGAAACATGGAGGGTAGACTGAGCACCACAGTGACTGAGCTGAGAAATGTGGAGGGTAGACTGAGCACCACAGTGACTGAGCTGAGAAACATGGAAGGTAGACTGAGCACCACTGTGACTGAGCTGAGAAATGTGGAGGGTAGACTGAGCACCACAGTGTCTGACCTGAGAAACGTGGAGGGTAGACTGAGCACCACTGTGACTGAGCTGAGAAACATGGAGGGTAGACTGAGCACCACTGTGACTGAGCTGAGAAACGTGGAGGGTAGACTGAGCACCACTGTGACTGAGCTGAGAAATGTGGAGGGTAGACTGAGCACCACTGTGACTGAGCTGAGAAATGTGGAGGGTAGACTGAGCACCACTGTGACTGAGCTGAGAAATGTGGAGGGTAGACTGAGCACCACAGTGTCTGAGCTGAGAAACGTGGAGGGTAGACTGAGCACCACTGTGACTGAGCTGAGAAACATGTAGGGTAGACTGAGCACCACTGTGACTGAGCTGAGAAACGTGGAGGGTAGACTGAGCACCACTGTGACTGAGCTGAGAAACATGGAGGGTAGACTGAGCACCACTGTGACTGAGCTGAGAAACATGGAGGGTAGACTGAGCACCACTGTGACTGAGCTGAGAAACGTGGAGGGTAGACTGAGCACCACTGTGACTGAGCTGAGAAATGTGGAGGGTAGACTGAGCACCACTGTGACTGAGCTGAGAAATGTGGAGGGTAGACTGAGCACCACTGTGACTGAGCTGAGAAATGTGGAGGGTAGACTGAGCACCACAGTGTCTGAGCTGAGAAACGTGGAGGGTAGACTGAGCACCACTGTGACTGAGCTGAGAAACATGGAGGGTAGACTGAGCACCACTGTGACTGAGCTGAGAAACGTGGAGGGTAGACTGAGCACCACTGTGACTGAGCTGAGAAACATGGAGGGTAGACTGAGCACCACTGTGACTGAGCTGAGAAACATGGAGGGTAGACTGAGCACCACTGTGACTGAGCTGAGAAACGTGGAGGGTAGACTGAGCACCACTGTGACTGAGCTGAGAAATGTGGAGGGTAGACTGAGTGCCAGTGAGAGCCAGGTGGAGGAGCTGAAGGAGAATACAGGTAACACAGTCCTCATGTACTGAATCTGTTGTCATTACGATCTGTTCAGACTAATCCAAAGACTGCGTACCTTAAATGGTATTGTAACATCTGGGTGTCTAAGTTAAGACAGATGATGAGGGGGTTTCGATCAAAAACTGAGGCTCAGAGGCAAAAAATATATGATATTAAAGAAGGATGATGTTGGCATCAAGCAGGTATAAAATCTTCTCCCTTTTCATGTATCTCAGCCAAACCAAAGGTGGCATACCTTTGGCATACCTTTGAGTGATAGAGTGATGGACTACCTTTACCTCCAGGCATACCTGGAGCATACGGGAACTACAGACCCTACAACACAATGACCACCCTGGTCTACAGAAACAACTTACAGCCAGAAAACAGAAAATCTTTACATGCTGAAGAATATAGACATTTGTACTGCACATTGTGTTCTCATATGTCCCTTACTGTTGAAATCGAAATTTTACATACACTTAGGTTGGAGTCATTAAATATCATTTTTCAACCACTCCACAAATGTCTTGTTAACAATCTATAGTTTTGACATGACACAAGTAATTTTTCCAAAGATTGTTTACTGACAGATTATTTGACTTATAATTCACTGTATCACATTCCAGTGGGTCAGAAGATTACATACATTAAGTTGACCGTGCCTTTAAACAGCTTGGAAAATTCCACAAAATGATGTCATGGCTTTAGAAGCTTCTGATAGGCTAATTGACATAATTTAAGTAAATTGGAGGTGTACCTGTGGATGTATTTCAAGTCCCAACTTCAAACTCAATGCCTCTTTGTTTGACATCATGGGAAAATCAAAAGAAAGACCTCAGAAAATAAATTGTAGACCTCCACAAGTCTGGTTCATACTTGGAAGCAATTTCCAAACGCCTGAAGGTACCACGTTCATCTGTAAAAACAATAGCACACAACTATAAACTCCATGGGACCACGCAGCCGTCATACCGCTCAGGAAGGAGACACGTTCGGTCTCCTAGAGATGAACGTACTTTGGTGCGAAAAGTGAAAATCAATCCCAGAACAACAGCAAAGGACCTTGTGAAGATGCTGGAGGAAACAGGTACAAAAGTATCTATATCCACAGTAAAACGAGTCCTACATCGACATAACCAGAAAGGCCGCTCAGTAAGGAAGAAGCCACTGCTCCAAAACAGCCATAAAAAAGCCAGACTACGGTTTGTAACTGCACATGGGGACAAAGATCACACTTTTTGGAGAAATGTCCTCTGGTCTGATGAAACAAAAATAGAACTGTTTGGCCATAATGACCATCGTTATTTTTGGAGGAAAAAGGCGAAGGCTTGCAAGCCGAAGAACACCATCCCAACCGTGAAGCACGGGGGTGGCAGCGTCATGTTGTGGGGGTGCTTTGCTGCAGGAGGGACTGGTGCACTGTCACGTTCCTGACCTATTTCTGTTAGTTTGTTGTATGTGTTAGTTGGTCAGGACGTGAGTTTGGGTGGGCATTCTATGTTGTCTGTTTCTATGTTGGTTTAAGGGTTGCCTGGTATGGCTCTCAATTAGAGGCAGGTGTTTGGCGTTCCTCTAATTGAGAGTCATATTTAGGTAGGTTGTTTCACAGTGTTCGTTGTGGGTGGTTGTCTTCCGTGTCTGTATGTTATTTCGTACCACACGGGACTGTTTCGGTGTGTATGTAGTCTGTTCCTGTTCGTGCGTTCTTCGTGTCTATGTAAGTTCTCATGTTTAGGTCAGTCTACGTCGTTTGTTATTTTGTATCATTTCAAGTGTAGTTCGTGTTCGTTTTTCGTCTTGTCAATAAATTCATTATGTATTCACAACCCGCTGCACCTTGGTTCAATCCCTGCTCCTCCTCTTCGGATGAAGAGGAGGAGGACAGCCGTTACATGCACTTCACAAAAGGAAGGAAAACTATAAGGTAGGAAAATTATGTGGATATATTGAAGCAACATTTTAAGACATCAATCAGGATGTTAAAGCTTGGTCGCAAATGGGTCTTCCAAATGGACAATGCATACTTCCAAAGTTGTGGGAAAATGGCTTAAGGACAGCAAAGTCAATGTATTGGAGTGGCCATCACAAAGCCCTGACCTCAATCCTATAGAAAATTTGTGGGCAGAACTGAAAAAGTGTACGCGAGCAAGGAGGCCTACAAACCTGACTCAATTTTCACCAGCTCTGTCAGGAGGAATGGGCCAAAATTCACCCAACTTATTGTGGGAAGCTTGTGGAAGGCTACCCAAAACGTTTGACCCAAGTTAAACAATTAAAAGGCAATGCTACCAAATACTAATTGAGTGTATGTAAACTTCTGACCCACTGGGAATGTGATGAAAGAAATAAAAGCTGAAATAAATCATTCTCTCTACTATTATTCTGACATTTCACATTCTTAAAAGAGCTGTGCAATATAGGTTCCCGAGAGGCGCAGCGGTCTAAGGCACTGCATTGGGTTAGGGATGGGTAGGCCGGCATTGTAAAATAAGAGTTTGTTCTTAACTGACTTGTCTAGTTAAATAAAGGTAAAAAATAAATACAAAATAGTTGCGAAGAGATTTTCGATGTACTGATTCCATGGCACATGGTTTATTGTTTTAGGGCTCTTGAGTGGCGCAGTGGTCTAAGGCACTTCCTCTCAGTGCTAGAGGTGTCCCTGGTCTGAATCCAGGCTGTATCACATCCGGAGGTGATTGGGAGTCCTATAGGGTGGCACGCAGGTCGTCCGGGTTTGGCTGGGGTAGCCCGTCATTGTAAATAAGAATTTGTTCTTAACTGACAAGGCATACCTGTTCATTGTAATGCATTCCAAATTAAAGCATGTAATACTTCAGAGAATGCCAAGAGTGTGCAAAGCTGTCATCAAGGCAAAGGTTGGCTACTTCGAAGAATCTAAAATATTAAATATATTTTTATTTGTTAAACACTTTTTTAGTTACTACATGATTCCAAATGTGTTATTTCATAGTTTTGATATCTTGGTTCCAACCACCGTGTCTTTGTGAAATGCAGAGTAGGTGAACGGATGACCTCTGCATGTGTGGTTCCCACTGTGAAGCATGGAGGAGAAGGTATGATGTTTGGGGGTGCTTTGCTGGTGACACTGTCAGTGATTTATTTTGAATTCAAGGCATACTTTACCAGTATGGCTGCCACAGCATTCTGCAGCGATACGCCATCCCATATGATTTACGCTTAGTGGGACCAACAGGACAATGACCCAACACCTCCAGGCTGTGTAAGGGCTATTTGACCAAGAAGGAGAGTGATGGTGTGCTGCATCAGATGACCTGTCCTCCACAATCACCAGACCTCAACCCAATTGAGATGGTTTGGGATGAGTTGGACCGCAGAGTGAAGGAAAAGCAGCCAACAAGTGCTCAGCATATATGGGAACTCCTTCAAGACTGTTGGAAAAGCATTCCAGGGGAGCTGGTTGAGAGAATGCCAAGAGTACCCAGATGCAGACCGTGTCGAAGTAACAATGTTTATTACAGCAACAGAGGCAAGGTACCGGACGACAGGCAGGCTCAGGGTGAGGTCAGGCAGAGGTCGGAAATCCAGATAGGAGCAAAGGTACAGGACGGCAGGCAGGCTCAGGGACAGGCAGAGTGGTCAGGCGGGCGGGTTCTAGGTCAGGACCGGCAAGGGTTAAAAACCAGGAGGGCGAGAAAAAGAGAGGAAAAACAGGAGCTGACTGGACAAACGCTGGTAAGCTTGACAAAAAAGACAAACTGGCAACAGACAAACAGAGAACACAAGTACAAGTACAAACACAAGTACACAGGGGATAATGGGGAAGATGGGCCACACCTGGAGGATGGTGGAGACAAGCACAAAGACTGGTGAAACAGATCAGGGCGTGATAAAGAGTGTGCAAATATGTATTCAAGGCAAAGGGTGGCTTCTTTGAAGAATCTAAAATCTAAATTATATTTGGATTTGTTTAACACTGTCACGACTTCCAACGAAGTCGGATCCTCTCCTTGTTCGGGCGGTGCTCGGCGGTCGGCGTTGCCGGTCTTCTAGCCATCATCGATCCACTTTTCATTTTCCATGTGTTTTGTCTTGTTTTTCCTCACACCTGGTTTCAATTCCCTCAATCATTTGTTGTGTATTTAACCCTCTGTTCCCCCGATGTCTTTGTGTGGGACTGTTTATTGTAAGTGCTTGCGCACGTGTTGTTTGGTGCGCGATGGGTTTTTGTACCCAATTATTCTTGTTATTTTTAATGCCGTGGGTTTTGTTATTAAACTGCTCCGGCTATTATCAAGTTCTGCTCTCCTGCGTCTGACTTCTCTGCCACCGATTACGCACCCCTTACAAACACTTTTTTGGTTACTACATAATTCCATATGTGCTGTTTCATAGTTTTGATGTCTTCACTATTATTCTACAACGTAGAAAAATGTAAAATTAAAGTAAACCCTTGAATGAGTAGGTGTGTCCAAACTTTTGACTGATACTGTGTGTATGTAAATATATACATGTATATTTACAAAATATATATATGGGGGATTGGAAATGATGCAGAAATGATGCAGACAAAAGAGTAGGTTTAAGAACGTGGGCATTTGTTGGTCAGCAGCCCTCCAATCTGGGATTTAAAATCATCACTCGCTGTAAAATGATCTAGTTTCAGGTCCTTCTGTAAAGTGTTCCAATGTCTATGTCTATTGTTTATGTCTATTATTGCACATTGTGTGTTCGTATGTCTGTAACTCTGTACTCGTATGTCTGAAACTCTGTACTCGTATGTCTCTAACTCTGTTCTCGACTCTCTCTAACTCTGTACTCGTATGTCTGTAACTCTGTACTTGTATGTCTTTAATAACTCTGTATTTGTATGTCTCTAACTCTGTACTCATATGCCTCTAACTCTACTCGTATGTCTATAACTCTGTTTACTCATATGTCTGTAACTCTATAGTCGTATGTCTATAACTCTGTGTACTCGTATGTCTATAGTCGTATGTCTCTAACTCTGTACTCGTATGTCTGTAACTCTGTACTCGTATGCTGTAACTCTGTATTCGTATGTCTCTAACTCTGTGTACTCATATGTCTGTAACTCTGTATTCATATCTCTGTAGCTCTGTGTACTCATATGTCTGTTTCTCTGTACTCGTATGTCTGTAACTCTGTACTCGTTTGTCTGTCACTCTCTTCTCATATGTCTGTAACTCTGTACTCGTATGTTTGTAACTCTGTTCTCATATGTCTATAACTCTCTGTACTCGTATGACTGTGTCTCTATACTCTTATGTCTCTAACTCTGTTCTCGTATGTTTGTAACTCTGTACTCGTATTTCTGTAACTCTGTACTTGACTCTCACTGTTCTTCCTCTTCTGCAGGTTTCTTTACAGCACCAGTGCGTGGAGTCTACCACTTTGCTTACTATCATCACTATTATAGCAGCAAAGTTTCTCATGCATGTATACGGTAGCATGAAAATAACTATTTATCTAGCTTGTTACAAGTATTATGTTTGTTGGTGTGGTGGGGGTGGGGGGGTTGAATGGAAATCAATCCATCCCATTGGGTAATAACATTGAAACTGTACACTCCTAGAGTGTATTGTGAGAATAGCCTGGACTGGTGCTATGGAACAGATGAGCTGTATGATGGAGAAGGAGGAGGCGGAGGAGGAGGAGGAGGAGGAGGAGCTGGTGGGTGTGGTGGTAAAGGCCAATAGGAAATGTGAAGTTGTCTTTCAAAAACTGCTCTTCAACTCTATGAGCACACCTTCACACCAATTTATTCTACCTCACCTTCTCCCCTTCTCCTCCTCTCTTTCCCCTTCTCCTCCTCTCTTTCTCCTTCTCTCTTTCTCCTTCTCCTCCTCTCTTTCCCCTTCTCTCTAAACCTTCTCCTCCTCGCTTTCCCCTTCTCTCTAAACCTTCTCCTCCTCTCTTTCCCCTTCTCTCTAAACCTTCTCCTCCTCTCTTTCCCCTTCTCTCTAAACCTTCTCCTCCTCTCTTTCCCCTTCTCTCTAAACCTTCTCCTCCTCTCTTTCCCCTTCTCTCTAAACCTTCTCCTCCTCTCTTTCCCCTTCTCTCTAAACCTTCTCCTCCTCTCTTTCCCCTTCTCTCTAAACCTTCTCCTCCTCTCTTTCCCCTTCTCTCTAAACCTTCTCCTCCTCTCTTTCCCCGTCTCTCTAAACCTTCTCCTCCTCTCTTTCCCCTTCTCTCTAAACCTTCTCCTCCTCTCTTTCCCCTTCTCTCTAAACCTTCTCCTCCTCTCTTTCCCCTTCTCTCTAAACCTTCTCCTCCTCTCTTTCCCCTTCTCTCTAAACCTTCTCCTCCTCTCTTTCCCCTTCTCTCTAAACCTTCTCCTCCTCTCTTTCCCCTTCTCTCTAAACCTTCTCCTCCTCTCTTTCCCCTTCTCTCTAAACCTTCTCCTCCTCTCTTTCCCCTTCTCTCTAAACCTTCTCTTCCTTCCACTTCTCCTCTTTCACTTCTTTCTTGAACAGAAGCTTTCAACAATATGCATTAGATCCTCATTAAAGAGCACTTGTGGGAGTAGCTTAGAGTGAGCAGACATGTTTTCTAAAACTGATATCCAACCTCCCTGACATTTTACAGCATTAGAAAATTAGACCCTGCCTGCTTTAAAGATGAGATTCTGATATTGAAGAGTTGAGTTCAGAGGAGAAAAGTAGGACTATTACAGAGCATATAGAAAAGTCTGGAGCTAGGAGAGCAGTGTGTGTTTCAATAAAATCTTCTCTTTCTTTCTCGGTGTATGCCTCTATACCTTTCTCACTGTGTGTCTTCCTAGAACTTGGTTCTGTGATTGTATGATTTCCTATGACTCCCTCTTAACCAAGCCATTCACCTGATCGTGTTTAATGCCACACATAATATGGTCGGATAGGGAGACAGAATGGAAGTAAATAAAATAAATTATGCTTGGTTTCCAGGCAACAGCGGAGGATCTGAGGGCATTGAAAGCTGTAAAAGCCTAAGGTTCCCATGTTTTTAGGTTCATCTCTAGAATCTCTTCCTCAGGAATTTGACCTTTGCAACCCCTTTAGATCGCTCTGGATCTGTAACCTGTAACCTACAAACTTTATGACAGTCAATCTCTAAATGTTTTTATCATTCATTGCATAGCTGTTCTCTCTGTTTTAATAGCATGTACATGAACGGTGTGTGTGAGTGTGTGTGTGCGTGTGTTTGTGCCTTTGTGGGTTTTTGGTGCGTTTGGGTCTATGAGATGAGTAGACCTGGTTAACTAGATCTTTTGAATCAGTCTTTATAAGTCTGTATTTAAGTTTATGGGATTTTCCGACCACTGACAACTGACAACTCTGCTATAGGTTAGCATCTGTGTAGCCATAATGCTGCAACAGGGAACAGACGATTCACTCAACATCTCTCTCCCTTCTGTGTTTTTGCCATCTTCTAGCCTGGTCGCAATGCAGTTTCAACCAAACCCATCGTCAGACTGGAAATCAGACTAGCAGAATTTGAACTTTGATAGAGAATAAACAGTATCTACAGTATATACAGTACGTATCTACAGTATGTATCTACAGTATCTACAGTATCTACAGTATGCATCCACAGTATATATCTACAGTTTCTAAAGTATATACAGTATGCATCTACAGTATATATCTACCGTTTCTATCTACAGTATATACAGTATATACAGTATGTATCTACAGTATATATCCACAGTATCTATCTACATCTACAGTATCTATCGTACAATTGGCTCATTCATCCCCCTCCTCTCCCCTGTAACTATTCCCCAGGTCGTTGCTGTAAATGAGAACGTGTTTTCAGTCAATTTACCTGGTAAAATAATGGTAATTAAAAAAATAAATAAAAAACAGTATTTATCTACAGTATCTACAGTAAATATCCACAGTATCTATCTACAGTATATACAGTATATATCTACAGTATCTATCACAGTATCTATCTACAGTATATACAGTATATATCTACAGTATCTACAGTAAATATCCACAGTATCTATCTACAGTATATACAGTATATATCTACAGTATCTACAGTAAATATCCACAGTATCTATCTACAGTATATACAGTATATATCTACAGTATCTATCACAGTATCTATCTACAGTATCTACAGTATATATCTACAGTATATATCTACAGTATATACAGTACATATCCACAGTATATATCTACAGTATATATCTACAGTATATATCTACAGTATCTACAGTATCTACAGTATATATCTACAGTATATATTTACAGTATATATTTACAGTATATATCTACAGTATATATCTACAGTATATATCTACAGTATCTACAGTATATATCTACAGTATATATCTACAGTATATATCTACAGTATCTACAGTATATATCTACAGTATATATTTACAGTATATATCTACAGTATATATCTACAGTATATATCTACAGTATATATCTACAGTATCTACAGTATATATCTACAGTATATACAGTATCTACAGTATATATCTACAGTATATATCTACAGTATATATCTACAGTATCTACAGTATATATCTACAGTATATATCTACAGTATATATCTACAGTATATATCTACAGTATATACAGTATATATCTACAGTATATATCTACAGTATATATCTACAGTATCTACAGTATATATCTACAGTATATACAGTATCTACAGTATATATCTACAGTATATATCTACAGTATATATCTACAGTATATATTTACAGTATATATCTACTGTATCTATCTACAGTATATACAGTGTGTATCTACAGTATCAATCAATCAAATGTATTTATAAAGCCCTTCTTACATCAGCTGATGTCACAAAGTGCTGTACAGAAACCCAGCCTAAAACCCCAAAAACAGCAAGCAATGCAGGTGTAGAAGCACGGTGACTAGGAAAAACTCCCTAGAAAGCGGAGGATGTGAAAAATAAACTTGAAAATGGCAAATGTTTACTGGTTGCTCAGGAGGGAAAGGGGAAGTCAGATGTGTGGAAGACATTTGACTTAGTTGTGGAAACTAATGGAGATCCAGAAAAATGAGGGTAAAGGCGCAAGCGGTGCTTGAGTATTGTGTGTGCCAAACAGATGCTCTTAGATTAAAACATTATTATTCTTTCTGACCATTGGAACAGTGTAAGTACTACATAAATAAGTGTACCAGAGAGTCTATTCTAACGGGAAAAAAACATAAAGCCTTTATTACAGCAGACTAAAAACAGTAGCATGCATTCATGAATTGCAGTTTATTTATTGTTTAGGCTAATTATTCAAAACTCCCTTTGTTATTTAATTTAAAAACAAAAATGATTGATTGCATTTCAAGGCATGAATGTCTCATATGCTGTGTGGTGACATGAGCAAATTATTAATTGATTGATACAGTAGCCTAATATATTGAAATATAGACCTAAGTAAGTTACGGTATTAAGACTAAACAGGACATGCTCTTAGGCCTACAGCTCAATGGTGGTTATACAAGGCTACTACGATAAGAAACCTAATATTTATAATGACATGACTTATTATAATGATGATCATAATAATAATTGTAATAATAACAACAAGAAGGAGATCAAGAAAAATGATGGTATAGGAGTGAGGGCTGCGTATATATTATGTGTGACAATTTCTGCCAGTTTGGAACAGTGTAAACAACACAAAATAAATGATAAGTAATACTAGTCTGTTCGAACGAAAACAAATGTAAAGCCTTTATTACAGCATAGCAAAGATTAAAAACAGCCGAATCTGTGAAATTGCTTTATCAGACATTTTTCCGTTGCATGAGGCTTGGTGCTCACGGAATCAGTAGGCTATTAAACAAACACTCAAACAGGCAACAGAAGTAAGATCTGTCATTTTTTGGTTGATATATATGGATGATTTATAAAGCCAGGCACATTTAACAGTTAGGCTATTGATTATAGACCTAATTAAGTTGGGGTTTCCTCTCTCCTCAATTTTCTTAGACAACTAAGCTAAGGCAAGGGCTGTTTCCTCGTCTCTGCTGCTGCCTCCGCTGCATTGCTCTCAATCCCAATATGCTGGTTAACGTTGCTATTATGCAAATAGCAACATAGAGAAAGCCACCAATTCTACGATGAACTGACGACTGTTTTAGAACTGCGGACAGAGACTGTATCCAACGTGGGAGAAAGCGAATTTGTTATAAAATAATATTAGATGTATTAGTGTTGCACCATTATAATCGTATACAATTTCAGTTTCACGTGCCTTAGAGTGATGGACTGTGCCATCCCCGAGGCCTCCCCAATGGATTCGTCCACTGAGACAGGAGCGAATCAGACACGTGCCTTAGAGTGATGGACTGTGCCATCCCCGAGGCCTCCCCAATGGATTCGTCCACTGAGACAGGAGCGAATCAGACACGTGCCTTAGAGTGATGGACTGTGCCATCCCCGAGGCCTCCCCAATGGATTCGTCCACTGAGACAGGAGCGAATCAGACACGTGCCTTAGAGTGATGGACTGTGCCATCCCCGAGGCCTCCCCAATGGATTCGTCCACTGAGACAGGAGCGAATCAGACACGTGCCTTAGAGTGATGGACTGTGCCATCCCCGAGGCCTCCCCAATGGATTCGTCCACTGAGACAGGAGCGAATCAGACACGTGCCTTAGAGTGATGGACTGTGCCATCCCCGAGGCCTCCCCAATGGATTCGTCCACTGAGACAGGAGCGAATCAGACACGTGCCTTAGAGTGATGGACTGTGCCATCCCCGAGGCCTCCCCAATGGATTCGTCCACTGAGACAGGAGCGAATCAGACACGTGCCTTAGAGTGATGGACTGTGCCATCCCCGAGGCCTCCCCAATGGATTCGTCCACTGAGACAGGAGCGAATCAGACACGTGCCTTAGAGTGATGGACTGTGCCATCCCCGAGGCCTCCCCAATGGATTCGTCCACTGAGACAGGAGCGAATCAGACACGTGCCTTAGAGTGATGGACTGTGCCATCCCCGAGGCCTCCCCAATGGATTCGTCCACTGAGACAGGAGCGAATCAGACACGTGCCTTAGAGTGATGGACTGTGCCATCCCCGAGGCCTCCCCAATGGATTCGTCCACTGAGACAGGAGCGAATCAGACACGTGCCTTAGAGTGATGGACTGTGCCATCCCCGAGGCCTCCCCAATGGATTCGTCCACTGAGACAGGAGCGAATCAGACACGTGCCTTAGAGTGATGGACTGTGCCATCCCCGAGGCCTCCCCAATGGATTCGTCCACTGAGACAGGAGCGAATCAGACACGTGCCTTAGAGTGATGGACTGTGCCATCCCCGAGGCCTCCCCAATGGATTCGTCCACTGAGACAGGAGCGAATCAGACACGTGCCTTAGAGTGATGGACTGTGCCATCCCCGAGGCCTCCCCAATGGATTCGTCCACTGAGACAGGAGCGAATCAGACACGTGCCTTAGAGTGATGGACTGTGCCATCCCCGAGGCCTCCCCAATGGATTCGTCCACTGAGACAGGAGCGAATCAGACACGTGCCTTAGAGTGATGGACTGTGCCATCCCCGAGGCCTCCCCAATGGATTCGTCCACTGAGACAGGAGCGAATCAGACAGAAGTCTTGTGCACCATAAAAAAAAAAGTTAGAATTGCGACTGCTCGACTAAAGACATCTCAATCTAGCGACCAAACAATCGAGCAGTCAACTAAATGGGGTCAGCCCTAATATATACGGTATGTATCTACAGTATCCAACACCACTTGCCAGCAGCGTACCACCCTGCTTCCCACTGCTGGTTTTCATCTGAAACTAAGCAGGGTTGGTCTTGATCGGTCCTTGGATGGGAGACCAGATGCTCTTGGAAGTGGTGTTGGAGGAACAGTAGGAGGCACTCTTTCCTCTGGTCTAAAACAAGTGTCCCAGGGCAGTTATTGGGAACATTGCCCTGTGTAGGGTGCTGTCGTTCGGCTGGGACGTTAAACTGGTGTCCTGACTCTCTGGTCAGTAAAGATCCCATGGCACTTTCGTAAGTGTAAGGGTGTTAACCCTGGTGTCCTGGCTAAATTCCCAATCTGGCCCTCATACCATCATGACCACCTAACCCAGCTTTCAATTGGCTCATTCATCCTCCTCTCACCTGTAACTATTCCCCAGGTCGTTGCTGTAAATGAGAACGTGCTCTCAGTCAACTTACCTGGTAAAATAAAGGTTAATAAATAATACAAATATCAACAGTATTCATTTACACTATCTATAGTGTAAGTATTTACAGTACATATCTACAGTAGAAACTGTATCAATATATGCAGTGCATACAGTAGTTCTTACATAATTAGCTTCTAAGAATATACAAGAACATTATACTGTGGTATACAATAAATATGATTCTGCATTGTAAAATACCCATGTGTTTTAGTAGGCTGAATGTTTCTACTGGACTAAAGATCTGTAATGGATAATGGATAATAAGTGACGATCCTGAACTGTTTTTGCTTGTTGTTCATTAGAACACATTCTGTGTGACAATTAACACCTGAAAAAGGAAACAATTAATGTCAGAGTCGTTTTAATTGCCTAAAAAGCGTAGAGATGTAGTGTAATTATACCATGTTGTACATTAACTAACGCTCAGGGTTGGGTAGTTTACTTTCTAAGTGTAATCCATTACAGTTACTACAGTAGTTACCTGTCCAAAATTGTAGTCAGTAACGTAACTTTTGGATAACACAAACTCAGTAACGTAATCTGATTACATTCCGTTACTTTTAGATTATTTCCCCCTTAAGAGGCATTACAAGAAGACAAAAATGTATGCTATCAATTGAAGGACTTCTATTGCAGGAAAAATCAATGTTCAAGTTTACATAGCTGGCCATATATATACACTACCGGTCCAAAGTTTTAGAATACTGACTCATTCCAGGGTTTGTCTTTATTCTTACTATTTTCTACATTGTAGAATAATAGTGAAGACATGAAAACTATGAAATAACACATATGGAATCATCTAGTAACCAAAGAAGTGTTAAAAAAATGCAAATATTATTTATATTTGAGATTCTTCAAATAGCCACCATTTGCCTTGATGACAGATTTGCACACTCTTGGCATTCTCTCAACCAGCTTCACCTGGAATGATTTTCCAACAGTCTTGAAGGAGTTCCCACATATGCTGAGCACTTGTTGGCTGCTTTTCCTTCACTCTGCGGTTCGACTCATCCCAAACCATCTCAATTTATTATTACTATTATTATTATTATTTGACCCTGCTGGTCATCTATGAACATTTGAACATCTTGGCCATGTTATAATCTCCACCCGGCACAGACAGAAGAGGACTGGCCATCTCTCATAGCCTGGTTCCTCTCTAGGTTTCTTCCTAGGTTTTGGCCTTTCTAGGATAAAATTTACAAAAATAACTTCTTAGCAAAGAGCAATTTCTAAAGCAAGAATTTTACTAGGACTGGTCTGGGAGTGGTCTGAGTGGGAAGGGGAAAACAGGAAACGAACTGTTATCGGCAGAGAGGTTTGGAATTCTCTTTCTTATTGGTCTATTAACTAATTTACAGCATTGTGACGTCACCATGGAAGGCCAAAACTCCATCCCACCAAAACGGGCAGACATTTCAGCTGGTCTTTTCAACAGCTCTTACACTAAAAGGGCATTATCATCATTTTCACATTATTATTTCAACCACAGCGTGGAAATAGATATAAAACACAGGAAAATCAAGTTTCTGACTGCACTCGGCCTTCAAACGGTTTTGGTGCTTGATTTGCTGTCTGTGTTCCAGACAGAAGGTTTGTATGTGTGTGTGTGTGCATGCGTTTGCATGTGTGTGTCTGCTAACTGACAATCAGGCAGGCTGCATCATGGGTAAATCATGAGGCGTACGGGGGATGAACTGACAGAAGGCCAACACTGAGTACAGCTCGCATTTTACCATCTGGACACACACACGCACGCACGCACGCACGCACGCACGCACGCACGCACGCACGCACGCACGCACGCACACACACACACACACACACACACACACACACACACACACACACACACACACACACACACACACACACACACACACTTCTGGGTCTTCTTGTTGAGCAAAACGCCACACTGTGGATGAAGGAGTTCGCTTCTGCTGCAGCATTCGGTGTAAAATATAATGTTTTTCGGGGGTGCTTCGCACACCCACACACACTGTCCAAATACACACAACTCTCTGTCTTTCTTTCTCTCTTGAATGAACACACTTAACCACACACAAACGCACGCACACACATGCACAAGTACTCACGCACACACAAACATACACACACATTCACACACACTCACTGGTTTTGCAGAGGTGTTAGAGAGAGTTGACCTGTACACCTATAATCACCAAAGCTCTATCTAGTGTGTTATGTAAGCTGCTGAGTGCTAGTCAGATCCTCCTACAGATGCCTCATCCACTAGTCACGACTTACATGTGGAGAACCTCTCTCCATCCAAACTCTGTCTCTCTCCCTATCTAACCACTCTTCATCTCTCTCTCTCTCTCTCTCTCTCTCTCTCTCTCTCTCTCTCTCTCTCTCTCTCTCTCTCTCTCTCTCTCTCTCTCTCTCTCTCTCTCTCTCTCTCTCTCTCTCTCTCTCAATTCAATTTAAATTCAATTTATTGGCATGGGAAAACACATGTTTACATTGCCAAAACAAGTGAAGAAGATAATAAACAAAAGTGTAATAAACAATACAAGTTAACATTACACTGCAAAAAGTCAGTTCTCAAAAACAAGAAAAAAAAGCTATAAAATGAAGGAAATATTACTTAAGATAAGTACAATTATTTGCCAAAAGAACAGGAAAATTTCACTTGCCAAGATTTTTTAAACAAGTAAAAATATATAGTATCAGAGAACGCACAGACATCTTAAACCTAGTGCTGCTAGACTAAAAGTAATTTGTCTGGATGTGTAACGGTTTTCTTTCTGAGATGAAGAAGAGGACCAAAACGCAGCGCGGCTAGTGTTCAACATGTTTAATAACAAAGAGACGATAACGTGAACACTATGCAAAATACAAAATAACAAACGTGAAAACCGAGACAGCCCTATCTGGTGCAGAACACAAAGACAGGAAACCATCACCCACAAACCCCAACAAAAACAAGCCACCTAAATATGGTTCCCAATCAGAGACAATGACAAACACCTGCCTCTGATTGAGAAGGCATACATAGAAATGGACAAACTAGACACACAACTTAGAATTCCCACCCAGCTCACGTCCTGACCAACACTAAAACAAGTAAAGCACACAAGAACTATGGTCAGAACGTGACAGGATGCAAAGAAAAGATTTAAGAATAATTTTCTCAATATGTAGGAAAATGTGCTTAAATTTAGCAAATGCTAGTGCCATTCTCTTGAAATAAGGCTGTATGTTTAGTAAATGTTTAGTACATCTTAAAATCAGTACAGCTACTCTAAAAACAAGTACATTTGTCTGGATACAAAGAAAATATTTATGAATTATTTTCTCAATATGTAGGAAAATGTGCTTAAATTTAGCATCCAATGCTATTGCAATCGTCTTGAAATAAGGCTATATTCCCTGGAATTTACAGAAAGATAGCATATTGTGCTAAGATAAATGTACTACTAGAGATGAGATTGGCTTGCTTAAAGAAAGAATGAATCTAATTTCTTTTCACTTCTTTATTGAGGACTCAGTATATCCAGTGGCTGATATGGGCCGAACAAAGGAAGCAAAAAAACAACAACAAAGGCCATTGGTGGTCAAGGTGAACATGAAAATGTAAGATGGCAAGATAACAAACGTAACAGTGCTTTCCTTAAACCTTCTTATAATAAACAACAAACGCCCTGCCTATTTATTAAAGGTTATCGGATCCGTTCTCGGATACCGTTCTCGGATACACCCAGTTTTGTGTATCAAAAAAATAAATATATATTACGCAAACCTAGTCAGTAATGAACTTTTTCCACTCGGCCAAAGCCTTTTTATATGAAGAAGTCATGTCCCGGTCGTGGATGGCGTCCGAGAGGACTTCTGTCTGCAGCACAGAGAGGAGTGTCGCGATACACTTGGGATATGTGAGGTAAAGGCATAATAACACGCCATGAGATACGTCACGCTGGCATAGATGTCCTCTTTTGGGAAGGTCACCACAGGCATGGTTCCAATAGCCAGAACGCTGTTGGTTTCGCAGACAATCACAACAGGGCTGAAGAGTGGTCTCTCCTGAAGAAAGGTGTTCGGGTCTTCTGCAGACTGACACAAACACAAAGAGAAAAACAAATATGACCACAAAAACAAAAACAATTCACACTCTTTGTATGTTATGGTCAAATAATATGAAAATTCCAATACATGCACACATTTCATACCTCAAGGATGTGAAGCATAGCCTCACTTGCATGTCCTAACTTCTCTGGTGGAGCCACAGGTGATGGGAACATAGCTGGTAAAGCCTTCATCATAGCGATTGAGTGCTTCACTGTTAAAAACGAAAATAGTCTCATTTGATTTACAGCAGCCAGTTATTTAAACAAACATTAATACATTCATGGGATTCTCCATTGTCAACAGAGCCAGTAATTACCTTTGTCCAGCAGCGGTGGCTTCATGACCTTTTTGAACACTCCATAAAACTGTGCCTTGTTGTAAAAGGTCCCCCAGCGGGTCTTCAGTTCAGGTATGAAGTGGGAGTTCCCTCGATCGAGGATCCACCGGAGTTCATCCATAACCAGACCGACCGACCGACCGACCGACCGACCGACCGACACGACACGACACGACACGACACGACACGACACGACACGACACGACACGACACGACACGACACGACACGACACGACACGACACGACACGACACGACACGACACGACACGACACGACACGACACGACACGACACGACACGACACGACACGACACGACACGACCGACACGACACGACGACACGACACGACACGACCGACACGACACGACACGACACGACACGACACGACACGACACGACACGACACGACACGACACGACACGACACGACACGACACGACACGACACGACACGACACGACACGACACGACACGACACGACACGACACGACACGACACGACACGACACGAC